>NW_024016347.1:0-1874 GCF_000499745.2 Eimeria mitis | reverse complement strand
GTACGTGCCTTCCATTGTAATGTGAAAGCGATACAGCCAACAGTGCTGCACTCACGCATTGCTTGGATATCACGCCTCCACAAAAGTTACACTAACGGCATGAGACAGAACCGGAGTTTCCTGTAGACAGGTGAATCCAGCAAAACTGCACGCCCAGCCAACTACTCCCATTAGCATTATTGGTTTTCCAATCTCCCCTCAACGTCCAGCTCGTTAACCGTGCACCAGGTGATTTAATGTGGCATTTTGCGAATCCATGCGCACGCTTACGACGCAGTATTCTAGCATCATACATACAGCCGGAGCAGCACTGCCGACTGCGCGCAGACTGGGGAAAATCGTGCCAGACATCATTTAAGCGCCAACGCACATCCTGCAAAAGGGGATATGCCAACGCAACGCACCTTGGAGGAAAGCAATTTGACCCTTCTAATGCTGGAGTGCCCAAAACTAAATGTGGACTATATAGAGCCGCAAACTGCTGGGCGCTACGAATCAGCAACTCCCTATCAGACGAGGCATGCATGCATTTATGCAGTGCAGACGTCCAGTTATTGGCAGTTGCTGCCACAACGGGAACACGTCTACACGTTGGAGAAATTCCGTCACACGCCCATAGCATAGCACTGACTGCTAAACTTCGATCAACATAGGTGCAGCGTCCATTGCTTGATGTACACCTGCTTCATATTTTTTCGCATGTTCGAAGTACGTTGCTGTTGTCAGACCTCAAGTGCCTTGGCGCAACCAAAAGCTCTATGGACACAAAAAAGCGATCACCTTTTCAGCGCCATGCTCGGATATTATTTTAACTACCCATCGCACATCAAACCGCCACTATCAAGACAGCAATAACTCTGCACCATATAAAAATGCTGGCCAGGATGTGGCCCTCTAGACTCGCCGTGTTCGGGCACCTCCCCCTCTAGATGCCAAATGCAAGAAAATGAGCATCCGCAGCTTTATTACCTAGCAACGGGAGCAATGTGATTCGTAAGATGTTGCGCACAACTCGCGTTAATACTCTAACCCAACCAACGCCGGCCGAAAGGATATTTGACTGCATCATGCACACCGCGCGTGCAGCGCGTCCTACAATCATTGACATCGCCGATGCCCAGAAATGCTGCGCAGCCTGACGGTCCGCACCTAACCAGGTTCCCTCGTCGGAAGGTGCAGGAATGTCAACTGAACGTTCAGCGGTAGCTAGACAGCCTGTCTGCGGCCCACACCCACACACCAGTCGGACGCTCAAAATGGCCGTACCTGCAACCGCATTTCGTCCAAGAGTAGGCCCTTTTCGCTAGTCTAGATATTATGGAAACGTGTGTGGCTTAATCCAGGCACTTAATGAGACTGCATGTACAGAACCATTACCTGCCCGCTGAAGACAAAGGCTTCGGCAAGCACACACACATCGGAAGAAGCAACGAGTAATCGATGCGCGCGATGACATGATGTATCCGCTTCACAGGCGGTCTTGCACACGAATGCGCATCACGTCGTCCTGCCCTCGGATTCCCTCCGTCGAACCTGCATCCCACTGCTACCGGCATAGAGTGCGGAACCCGACAAAAACGGCCGTCGGCTTTAGGCGGATCCTCTCCAGACGTCGACTCCGCCCACCCATCCGGAAGACTCAGTCCCCGTTTCTTGATGTCCCAACTTTCCAGCGCAAAAGCCAACATAACGTTGAAGAAATCCGAGATGCCACTACGCCCTCTCTGTATACTAACCGTGGTTGAAACTTACTCCAAACTAGACGAACGATGCAACACATGCGACAGCCCGCAACATGGAAAAACTAAAAACCGTCTCTAGTCGCGTCAGCCAACCGAAACCGTACATGTAAATTTCAGTTGTCGTGACTCTAT
>NW_024016346.1:0-1874 GCF_000499745.2 Eimeria mitis | reverse complement strand
GTAGTTAGACTCTGCAGAGCTGAGCTGTAAACGGAGTAAGGCACTCCCACAGTAGACCGGCTCAGCAAAGTGTTTATCCAAAATGCGCTGCAATCTGTCCCTGTGCCAGCATACGTCAGGTGCGTCAGGTTCCGTATGCAACAAACACGCACCCACTGAACGAATGTATCAGCATACGAGTTTAGGCGGTTCGAGACACTGTGCGCTGAGTCTGCCGAATTTTGCACCACTGCGGCACAGCATGGACGGACTATTCAACCAGCAGCGATGGACTGGAGGATATGCAACGCGTTGAAAAATCTAGCCAAACACTGCATCCCAGAGAGGACTGCAGTAAAACATCATCCATGCAGCAGTCAAGCTAGTGCACTCCCTGAGAGCTGATCAAAGGTGCATCGAAATACGTCGTCATGAATTCGCGCACAGTGGCCGTCAGCGTAGAGTAGTGCTAGACTCCACATACCTCTCCCCTGCCGCGTGCTATGGTGCGTGAAGCGCTACTTCTAGCAGATATGGCCATTTCATGCATTGCCTGCGCCTCTCCCGTTCCCAGTAGCCTGTCGCAATATATGCATCATTCACAACGCACAAACTGCTTCCCGTAGCAATCGAAAGGACACGTGACTGTATTATGATATACGACACTAGTGCGCGGCACACGCAGCATAACATACAACTTGGTGGCGCAACAACTGCAGCATCTGGAGGAGAGCGGAAATAAAACGCAGGCATCGTGGATTCCGCACTTCGAAGAATGTGCAGTGCTCAAAGCACGTCGCGCAGGCCGCCAAATGTGCCAAAGTGCTGCAGCTGCACGCATGTCCCCTGGAAAAAACCCACAAAACTCCCGCGACGTTCGGAGACCCAAAGTCGGCGGAAAGGTGCAGGGCTGCTTCCTTTGAAGCACACACAAGTTACACATCTTCACGGATTTAGAGACGTATCACACGTTCATGTTCTGTTACGTGCGCCTGCTGCTGAGGCAAACCCGAACCAAACACTTGACTTCACAGCGGTCACGTTGCTGTAAGCCGGTGTCCGCAGAGAAAGGCCTTTTGCCTCGACAAACGACTCACCATTTCGCTAATGCAAACTGCTAGCAGATGTCCAACTCAGATCATTCTACAGCTGCAGCTAGACGCACGCGCTTCGACGTAAAGCTCACTCTTCAAGCCTAATGCACGTTGCCTGCTTATTTGTGTCTAACCGTGCAAAGCCGATGTCAGCAAATAGTACCAGGCTGCGTGTCCTGTGCCCAACGAAATGATGGTGACAACGTCCGCACCCAGAGATCGTAAACCTTCACAAGCCAAGACATGGCGCAAACCCTTGCCTCCCGTAGTGAAGCACTCGCATCACACCGTTCCTACCAGGCGAAGTCGAGAACGGCTACCAAGCCTATACAGCCCCTAGATGCCGAACCATTCGACGCTGCACATTTGAAAACAAGCAAAACGAAGCAGTGCCATTCCTTATCGGCTGCGGCTGTAATGCGGAACCGCCGATATGCACTTGCTAATGACGCTGCACACCTTCAGAAGTCAAAGAGTCACCCTTGATCTGTTGCGCGATAACGTACAAAGTGGAACGGCACATAGCACAACCAGGCTTGCCCGGCTGGTTGTGCCACGGGTCGCTCCTGCAACTGATCGGCTAGTTGGCCACGGAAACTAGCGGATCGACAGCTCTGCGCTCAAAGTCCAAACGCCATATCGATCGCCAATTGCTAACAACTTAGTTCCTTTACAAAGGTGGCTTCTGTGCACACACAACGGCAGTGGCCAGGAATGAACGTAGTGTTGAACTGTACTATCATGCCGTGAGCCACCGTCGAATCGCCTTGCCCTATCGTGCGTCATGCAGCTTCACGCCTG
>NW_024016345.1:0-1875 GCF_000499745.2 Eimeria mitis | reverse complement strand
AAGAGGTGTGCGTAACTGGACTATGCTTGTGTCGTGTGTATCAACTAGCGTGCTTGTGTACATATGTCAATAATCAATTTGCGAAGGTGACGTGGCTTGTACGTGCTGTATTTCTAGTGATCGTAGTTGACGCAAGCGAGGTGACCCCAACTGTGCGGTGTGCTGAGACTCGTCTTGAACAACGGCTCTACAAGCCCCTATACAGTTTTCTCGGCGTGGCCAATGCCAACCTTCGACGCTTCCTTAATTATGCTAATGTAGAGGGTATGCCAGTGTGCTTCTGGCATTGACCTGGAAGCTAAGAAGACGAAGAGCGGCAACGAGGCGACTCACTGCCGTAGATTTTCCCTTTTTGGTGGGCCGACAGTGGCTGCTATCTTTCTGCAGGGCGAGTGCGTCTTGCTGGTTCCGTTCACAGCCTGATGTGCATGTGTTTCGCACAAGCGTGCAAACACACAAGCGCCCGGTCGGTTCTTTGGTGCCCTTGTCCACATGCTTCAGCCCGCGGCCGCCCGCAGCGTATGAACGGGGTTTGAAAAGCTTCCAATAGAGGGCTGTTGGGGTAGATGAGGTCAATTGAACCTGTTTTTCTTTATTTTTTATTTTCTCGAACTCTTTACATTGGGTGTAGGACTCACAGAACACAAATCAGGACAACAATACAAGAAATTGAGGCTCATGTCTGTACATATTTGCTGAGAAATTCACGAATGCACTGAGTTGAAACGCACCTGCAATCCCTTGCTAAACACCTAATCGAACCCATCCTGTAACATCATGCATGGGAAGAGGCTCGTCGGGGTGTTTAGTTTCCTAATTTCAGTGGAAGGGGATGTCCACAATGTTTACTTGCAGTTCATTCGGCTGCATGATCTATGCTAGTGTTTGAATGCCGTCTATGTGAAGCATACAGAAGTGCTGAGCATACAGAAGAGTGACCCCGCGCAGTAGACCGAGCTAGAGGTGAATAGGTAGAGGGAAACACATCCGCTATTCTGACTAAGTAGAAAGTGACCTGCCAAGCTAGCTAGAGGTTCTTACGAGTGTGCAGGGCGCGGTCCCCAGTAGCTAGGGGAAATTCATATTACTCTAAGTGACTGTTGTAGGAGAGAATAAACTGTATGTGACTTGGCGGTTGCACCAAAAGAGTCGCACGAATTTCACTAAGTGAGCCGTCAAGGAAAACCGAAAACCAGATGAGTTATCAGCGTGCACCGCGATGCACCAAAGACTTTCAGTAGAAGTTTGAGCTAGTTAAAGTGTGCTGGAGACAGAGCCGTGTACAAGGGTGCGCTCTACGCACGGTGTATTCAACAAAAGTTGAAACACCGTCGTCGATGAACTACAAAAGCATGGGGGAAACTCCCACAGGCAGGCGAAGCAGGTCGACGGAGTATACAGATGTTTCAGTGCGTTTGTTGCTCCCCCTGCCTTGAAACAAAGTTGCATGCATATTCGCGCTATCTGACAAAATTTGTTTGCCAATTGGACCTTGATGAACACTCTCTAGTCTACTTGTTTCTCATGGTGACTGACATTCGGCGCCCAGGATATGAATACGAATTTCTACACACACGGGCGCATCTGTATTTGTATGAACTAGCAATGCGAGTCCATACACGCGGGAACAATGACATTTTCACAGCAGTGAAACAACTGTTGTGAACATGAAGATGAACAACAGCACAGCATATCAGAAGGACGGGGAAGCCTGCACGCCAGGCGGCTGCGCCCTCGTTGATATATATATCATTGCAGCAGGCACAAAAACATGGTGGAGAAATATTACGTTTCCGCGCCCTCACTGTTCCGTGTAAAACTCGTTTAGAATGAGTGCGCGAACTACGAAGAAGAAGCATTCATACTACAAAAGAG
>NW_024016344.1:0-1876 GCF_000499745.2 Eimeria mitis | reverse complement strand
CAGTACATAAGAGCTGCAGCACTTTGGGTAAGAAGGAGGCGAAGGGGGCCCCCTTTTGAAGCATCATCCCCCCCCCTACAACCTGGGGGACGAATATGCTCAAGAATTCAAGAAGTGCTGTTAAGTGCTGCAGACGGGGCACCAAGAAAACCCTGAACACAACGCACATCACCGACAGTAGAGAGAAAACGAAATGCAGCCAAATCAAAGAAAACATCGCTCTATAACAACACACAAAGATTATGCGGGCCTTCAAGCAAAATAAAAAGTTGATGATGAACATGCGGCTAAACAAAAAAAAATGGTTTCTCGTTATATAGAGGTACTTCCTATTTCCGTGGCGAAAGTATGCAAAGAAATTCTGAGAAACCCATTGAAATGTATTATTGTATTTACTTTAATAGTATCTAATATTAAAACAAACATTAAAAAAAACAAATTTTGTTTTCAGTAGAGGTATTTCTGTGGCGAGAGTGCAGTGCGTAAGCAACAGGAAACCGCTGGAGTTTCTGACACGGCGTTTGAAATTTATTGCAATATTTTATATTTTTTTTCATGAATTGTTTTAAAATAGATATTTATACAGGCATATATAAAAATATATATTTATGAAAAGTTTTTGACGTATTTCATGGAAATAAATAAATTTTATATTTTATTTATAAATAAAATATTAGAAGCGAAATATTTGATGGCTGTGCGTACTTGGCGACAGTCTTCAGCTGGTCTTGCAGACGTAAAACGGGATCATCTGCAACTTCAACGAGCTGCAGCACTTCTCGCACGACTTGCTGCAGCAGCGCATGCGCCGTTTGGTCTGTTTCTGTTGCTAGCGTTGAGCAGCACGTCAGCAGCGCCACCTTTCCGTATCGCTCCATGAACAGCTCTGCTGGGAACCGCCGCTGAGAAAGCAACACACACACGCGGTGTATGCACAGCAACATGAAACCCAGAAAGTCAACTCGTTGCAGCAACACATAATATATAGACAAGCAGTCAACCCCATCAGTGCGCAAGACAGTAAGGTTTCCTGGGGGACAAACGCAAGCTAACTCTTAATTACTTTGTGCCTGGTGTTTCATCTATTACGTGAAAAAGCAAGGCTTTCCTTCTCGATATCATTTCGAAGTTTTATTAAAGTGCTGCATGCAGACGGAGTTTAATTTTATCTATTTTAAAGCTCATATGAATCACTAAAAGGATTTTTAAGAATTGTTGAATTGGCGAGAAATACAACAACTGCATACAGCTTTCCAACCCACCACCACTTTGTGAAGTGCTGCAATGGCCGCCCGTCTTCCGTAGACATCAGAGAATTTTTGCTGCTGAAAAAGAAAGAAGACGCGTCTTTGTTGCAGTCGCTGCGTCATGGGAAAGTTGAGGAGAAAGGAGACGTAGACGTCGGCGCAGATGGATGAAAGCTTCTGACTGACAGCTGAGAAGGTCGCGTGCTGCACCATCACCCGAGCCACACGATCAACACACTCGTATACGAGTGGCAGCAACTCTGCTGCTGCTGTGCCCTGCTTCTTCGTTGCTTTTCCCTCTCCTTCCTCTGCAGCTTTTGCATCTCTTTGGCGTTTCTTCTGTGCTCGCCGCTGTAGAGCCTGGGTGCTCATTTCCCCTGCTGCTGGCTGCGATTCCTCCACAGCCCGTTTGGCGGCCTCATTCACAAGGTCCTTGTAGTGCTGCAGCACTACGCGTTTAAAGAGAAACAGAGCACAAAGCTGCAGCTGGCTGTCTTCTAAAGAAGAGGAAATATGAGCAAGAAGAGCCTCCTTCAAGAAGAACTGCCCAGCAGCCTGCAGCTGCTCCTCCGTCACAGCAGCGCTTACGCTGAGGCTCACGTCGGGCTGAGGCAGCAGCGACCCAACGT
>NW_024016343.1:0-1876 GCF_000499745.2 Eimeria mitis | reverse complement strand
AACACAGCACAGCAACACAGCAGCAACACAGCACAGCAACACAGCAGCAACACAGCACAGCAACACAGCAACAACACAGCAGCAAAACAGCAGCAACACAGCAGCAACGCAGCAGCAACACAGCACAGCAGCACAGCAGCAGCACAGCAGCAAAGAAGAAATACCCTTTGGTGATAGGCTCTGCAGTAAGGATCCGTCTGATAGGATAGAATCCCCCTGATCTCTATATCTTTATTAAGTACAAGAGAAGGGTTAGCTGTCGGTACACCTCGGCAGTTGATGAGCTCGCCGCAGTTGCTGATGCAGTGCTTTCCTATTAGATTTTTTTGTATATCTTTTTGTGTATAACATCGCCATATTGAATCTGAAAGCTTTCTTGCAATATTTGTTGGAGTTGAACAGTAAGAAGACTCGCCAGACTGACACAAAGATGAACTAAATGTATCACACTCTAGATCCATAAGAGCTTGTAAAGTAAGTGGCTGCAGCAGAAAATAAAATAAAATATATTATATATTATATTTATTATAAAGAATTAGCTCAGACATACCTGAATATATACATACTATACAAAAAGTTGAATCGCAACTACAATACCATTGATGATGATACGCCTGAAACAGCAGATAGACTGCTCTACCTTCTGCACGGATCCAGGATAAAAAGAAGTTAATTTATTTATAATATTTGAATATTAAATTAATAAAACGGAAACTTTATCGGAAAAAGATGAAACTCTTCGTGTTGTGTAGACTTGTACTCACGTAGATGCCCTCGACACCAGCTGAAAGAAAGCGCAAGCCAGACACAGCAATAAAAAAGCGGAATCTTCTTAAATTATATTATTTTCTTGCTTAAAATATCATTTTAAAAATAATTAAACTCACAAAAATAAAATCCCTTCATCAGAAATAGGAGGATCGCTAGCACCTGGCGGAACCACACCGCAGACCATGCGGGCCTCGGCATTGCCAATGCTGCTGTATACATTGCTGCACCAGCTACATAGCAATTACATAATTAAAAATAAAATAAAATAAAAAAGTTTTATTAATTTTGGAGTAAAAGATGAAAAAGAAAGAACACAAACCATGAACATGTCGGTAGCCTGTGCTGTTTGTTTCAAGCCTCCAGCTACACCGCAGCAGCCACGCTCAGCACCTGCATGCATATTTTCTCTTTTTATATTTTATATATATTAAAATAATATTTATAAGAAATATTTTAATGATATTCAACTCTTTTTCTCGGGAAACACGTCTGTGCAGAGCCGAAGGAGCTCCCCCTACATACATGTATCCATTGGACTTGCTTTCTTTTTTTGTTGGTTCTGTATGCATGCAGAAACTGCATATTATGTTTGTATATGAGTTCAGAATAATATCACAAGTATTGGGGCTGGTTGAGATAGAAGTTTGTGTGCATTCATATTCTGCTTTATGTTGTGTCTTTGTACTTGTGCTGCTGCTGCTGCTGTTGCTGCTGCTGCAGCACAGCAGCAGCATACAAAAGATATATCTGTATTTCAGGTGTATATACTCTCTGCTGCTGCTCTGTCTCGCTGCAGTTTCTTTTTTTTTTTTTCTTTCTATTGAGGTAAAATTCATGAATATAAATAAACATATCAATACACAAAAATATACATAATACAACATTTGTCTTCTTGCTGGGGGGATACAGTACATACACCCCTCCTGCTGTCTGTGTGTGTTTCTGTTGACTTTGTATCTTATAAACGTAAACAAACAAACAAACAAATAAATAAAAAAACAAACAGTTTCTGCTTCTAAGTAAACACAAACCCTAAACAGGGGGGTCTCGCTTGATGCTGTCTCCCCCCCCAAACCTCACCCGGGGTCACTTCTTTTTTTTTTTT
>NW_024016342.1:0-1877 GCF_000499745.2 Eimeria mitis | reverse complement strand
CAAAGCTGAGCCCGAACATGATGCAGACCCAAGCAAAGGTACTTATCCACTGGCGACGGTCAGTTTAACGTGCATATCAAAATTGGCGATTAGCGCCTCGTAATCGCGTCTATGTGCGCACTTCCTGGCATGCGGAATGAACGGCCTATTACAAGTCGTGATGCGCACTACTCCTGTATCGGCGACTTATGTACTGATCGTGGGAGCCACCCGTCGGCTACCACGTCCTTACGCTGAATAGCCAATATAATCGATGTTCCTATCCAACGTCAAGCAGGGCAGGACGTGTGCGGGGGGACCCCCCGAAGCATCAAAACCCATGGATTCGTCTGGCGGACCCAGCTTGACTCTACGGCACAAAATGCTCAGCAACGAACTTTTCTGATGCAGTGGCAAGCTTCGCAGGTACGCAGTTGAGACTGTCAGAGCTGCAGGCACCATCCTAGTGCTCAGTCGAATATGCGTGTAGGAACTGGTCAATACAAAAACGTATGCCATATTTGGGACGTTGCATCCAACATCCAATCGCGTTACGGCTCCCTTGGCCGGACGCTGCTCACCTCCTTTGTTAAGCAGGGTTAGGCACTGTATCAAACAAGGTTCCAGACATCCTTGCCGAGACTCGTATCGAGCATAGCCCTCAGAACACTGTTCAGCCGAGCGAATATCCGGCTCTAGCAACCGTGTGAATGTTCCGGGACCGTGACACACGAGCTGCTTGACGCATGCATGGGGCCGCCGCGGATGCCACAATAGATGGCGCTCAAACCGCTTTAAAGCCGATGCTGGCCCGAGTCACGAACGCAGCTGCATAACAGAAAAACATCTCAAAAACAAACGTTGATTACCACAGTTCCGCATACCAGCACCGCAGCTGCCGTTGTTAGCTCTGGCGCCTGCACGGAGCAGTTGCAGTCTCAAGATTTGCCATAGCAGCACATACCTCCGCGACACACAGCAGTCCCAGATTTTGTGATCAGACAAACACCGCGGCGCGCAATGCTGCAGAAGGATAGATCAGCCTGTATCACGTCATACGGTCTGCACCAGTCACAATACCACAAGCGACCCATGCCGTTTCGACCAAGCGTACCGTGGCCACTGCCTAGCAACACCACTCACATCACGAAAACCAACCACACTCGCCAAACAGCATATCTGCCCTTCCAACCCCAACGCGCAGAAGGAGACTATTCAGAGGGCGGAAAACTACGCAGCCATCGCTCCTGGTAATCAATGCCTGCTTGGGCCACGCTGCACACGGCACGCAAACCACCACAACTGAAAGCGTGCTGGCGCCTTCTGGCGCTGCGTGTCGCCCGCCACCACACCCACAGTGTCAACCGACTTACTGCACGTCATTGTCTTCTGAGTAGTTCACCATTCACTACCGTATGAAGGCGCGCCGCTGCACATTATCGGTGGGCAAATCTCCGCCAACCGCCACAGACCTTCACATCGCCAAATACCTCTCAACGATTGGCACACCGGACATCCTCACAGACCACAAGCACGATGGTTCAGCAAAAACACAACTCTGCTTGCGCTTCCGTTCTGCCCTAACGCTCAAACCGAACAGTATACGCCACCTGTTGAAAAGGAGGTGGGTTATCCATGTTGCGCGACTCCAAATACCGCAGTCATGTGCCCCGCACTCCATGCTGCACGGTCCCAGCATGTTAGCGTGTAGAGCAAGCTTGCCCTGTAATGTACCATTCGCCACGTTGAAGGGATTGCTTCCTTCGCTAGGACTTCTACTAACTTCGGTGGCACCCCTCTCACGTTCTGAGACGATGCATCCGCTGCGCTACGCCTGCATGCTGCTAAGGGGCGACCTCCTGTCAGAAATATCACACCAGCTACTCTCCAAAAACGGC
>NW_024016341.1:0-1878 GCF_000499745.2 Eimeria mitis | reverse complement strand
ATGCATCCTCCATTCCAATAGCATTACTCGACCACACCTACACATGAGTGAAATGATTCACGCTGCTTACCTACAGCTGCAGAAGACAGGGCATCGTGCCTGAGATAGACAGTCGGCAGTCGTCTGAGTATTACTGATTTCCGCAACCAGACGACTACGCTACCCAGAACTTCACGTGAAACATTCAGTAGGCGAGCATTAAGTCACGTAAAGGGCATACCAGGCTTACGCATAGCCGTAATCTAGGCAAGAGAGTTTGGGCAGTCCGCTTGGTAGACGTTTGTTCGTCGTGGCCGCGCATCTCCCGTGAGTGTGCTAGTGCGCGGAAAACATTCCATATTTCTCGCCGCTTTAGTTAAAACAAGTGAAATTATGTGTTGAGCACGATTCGGCAACACCCGAGAAATGCCGAGGTTTTGACGCTACATCGGGAAAAGTTCTGGAAAAACCCGTAAGCGAGGAGATGACGTACCAAACACTAAACTGCCAAAATTGCCTGCTGTTATACTGGGAAATACTGTGGGATAGGATTGGGGAAAAGGGACGATACAGTGTCTAAGGCTTAGTATGCGTTGACCATGGTTGCATACACTCGCGGCAGACGTTTTCTGTATCTAGCCTAGTGACGCGGAGGTAGATTCCGAAGCCGCTGACGTTTAATACAGCTAAGGAAACAAGTACGACTCTGGATCAATGCATTGGCGACAACCTACACATTCTGTGTGGAAGTAGTTGCCTACAGCCTGTGGCTCGAAAAGACGCGCATGCACATCAGCAATCATCGGCACCAGACGCACTCCTCCCGTCGCCGCAATCGATCGGACGGCCCTGTGGATCCATCGGACTGGCCAATGCCTTTCCGAGGCTAGCCGGAAGGTTGCGTAAATAGAGCCCTCTAAAGGATGCAAACGCCGTAACATGGTTTTCGTAGGTGAACCTGAGGAAGTATTATTCACACACTATGCGTCTCACCAAGTTGTGTTAGAACTGCTTTTGCACCGCGGGGTGGATGNATGTTTGGCTCTAAAGCCGACACACTGCCTGCAGCATACTCCCAGAGTACTCCACCAGCTTGCAACCGCCATGCGCTGCAGGCACCATAGTTGTATCCACTCACCAGTGCAAAAATGTGTCAAGCCACAGGATCCCGTAATTCTGGCAAAGCCGGGGCGTCACGAAATATCACGCACATGAACAGATAAATACCTTTCCGAAATCTCCAACTGAGAAAGTCCTTCAGGTGTGCAATTTAGCGTCGCCAAGGAAAGCTTGAAGCCCTGCCATATTCAGGCAACCGTTCAAGCATATGTCCAACACGCACAGAGAGGACCGCTACTTCTACCAGCCCTCCCTCTTTCACATACACTGCAAGGTTGAAGCCAACCATCACTGATGTGTCCCGCAAATTCTCACGAAGCAAACCCTTTCTAGCCCTTCCATCTGCGCAATCACCTGCCAGGTCTGGGGGTTCAGTTTTGAACGCCCGCTGCATACAGCCAGGGCTTTATTGGCGCTCGGCAGCAGCGCACAATCTTTGTTCCCATGGACACCGCAGTAATATTGATACAATCAGATCGTCCTCATCGATGTGCCCGCTAAATAATCCAAGCACCAACTGTATGGGAGATACCTTGACCTTGCCAATCCACCTTGTCACTTATGTCAAAAGCTATAAAGCGTGTCGGTTGGATCCCACCGGGAACCAGTATGTAGCGGGGAAGCAGTAATACAAAGCGAATTGATGGATTCGTTACAAATAAAAAGGCGATGCGTACGACAACTTGCACCGCATCACTTGAACATCGAAAGGAAGAAGCTACTCAATCGCGCTTGCGACCTACGGCCCTACAGTGTGCTCGCAGTCCGCACACCTCAGCG
>NW_024016340.1:0-1880 GCF_000499745.2 Eimeria mitis | reverse complement strand
TATTTCCTGGAGATGGCTGTGCCTTACGGGAGCTCGAGGTGCTAAGCCACCAATGAGCACAGGAATCATGGGGTGCCAACTAGGCGGTCGTAGAGAAAGCAATTTTTCCCAAATCCGTGCCATGCCATACGTTGTGAGCTTATACTACTGCCTGCCGTGCCGAACATTCCAGGTAAGAAGTTTCTAGATATGCTCGCCCTGATCAGCCTATTTTGTTCAACACGGCTAGCAACGCATATTAAGCTGCTATGTACCTCTGTAGTCAAGGTGTAATGACCACGCCGTAGGTTTCCAGAGAATGATGCAGTGTGCTCTTTGCGACTTAAATCCACCGAATCAACGCATATCATAACGGCGCGTCATTTGCACTGAGGTAGTGGAAAACTGCGCTCCATCGGCTGCATTGGACTTGAGATTTCTATTCACCCGAGGCCAGCAAGCCCCACAACCCGGCCAGAAGCTTAAAGCGGCAAATTATCGACTACAGTCTACCAGGCCAGCCGCGAGCATAGCTGTCTTTACTTCCCAAGCAAACATTGAATTTGCGACCGCCTACATGACGGGGGCCAGCCAAACTTTATTGTGCCTTTGTGAACGCATGCTTCAACCTACGTTCAAAAGCCAGAATAGCGATTGACGAGCAGCTGTGGCTTCTTCCATCCAAGGCGCTATGGTGAACGTCTGCACGAGCTTCTCCGCACCATATGCAGCGCACACGTTCATCAGAGCAACGTTCAGGACAATGTGCAAACCTCATGGCATGCGCGTGGTCCTTTGGAGAAGCGTTACNAGCAACGTTCAGGACAATGTGCAAACCTCATGGCATGCGCGTGGTCCTTTGGAGAAGCGTTACACTGAAAGGACAAACAGTGGCAAACTGTACTCACGTATATCCTGCACATATAGGGCTTCTCTGGTACTCACAGCAGACCCGCCGAGAATAAACGCACTAGCTAGCAGGCAAATTAGCGCTATCAGCGTTGCACAGTTGAAGTCCACAGTAACACTCGCAGCAACTTTCCAATGATGTAGCACGCGTCTGCGGCAGGTGAGTGCGCCATGCACTGCCTCTGCGCCACCTCTAACGGCATGCTTGACTTCCTCATGCACCGTCGCAGCCTTCAACAGTACTTATGCAAAGTGTTTATTCTAGTGCGCGGATGTCTGTGGATGTTGTAACCAAGGCGTGTGCTGTTATTCTACTGAAATCTGCTTTTTTGACAGCTACGTGACGCTGCAGACAAGAAAGAGCATCGTACGCTCTGTTCCACAGGTGGGTGCGGCATGGCGCGCTCTGACGCTGCAACTCCAACCTCTTACGTGGGCACAGCGAGTTGCCTTAAACCGGGTGCCTTTCTTTCGAGCCATCCGAAAAGAGGCGGATTCGCGATATGCACACAATCCCAACTTTGCACAGCAATGCAGCAGGACGGAAAACTGCCTGCAGGACGAACAAAACTTCGTTTACTCACTCCACCTACGATATACGAGCACAAACGAGACTGAGCCATATTGAACATGGCCGTAAGGGGCACCCATGCAAGCTGCGCTACCAGTCATTTACTTTGCTCAGAGGAGCTCCTGCCACTGCCACGGCATGCACCGGGACGACCGTTTGGAATCCGGTTACGTAGCAAACCATGAGCTGCATGCAAGCGTGAGTCTACGTCCTCGAAGGCGGAGGGGCTCTATGTCAGCGGCTTCAATATCGTGGAGTCAGTACTTTCACGCAACTTCCCAGCTCTGCATGCAGAGTCACAGTTACTGATTTTATTGTGGGGACGATAAGAAGCGATCAGCCTCACACTGCCGCATCCTCCGTGGGGTCGGCGGCAAACCGGCACGAAGAACATCGCGTTTCCTGCTTGTGGGCAATTGCC
>NW_024016339.1:0-1881 GCF_000499745.2 Eimeria mitis | reverse complement strand
AGGGGCATTATGCTGTGGTAGTGTTTGCGCGTGTGTTGGTGTTCACTAAATATATGCATACAAAGGGGCATCTGGCTGGGGCTGTCCATACGTAGTTGCGCACCCATTTTACGCTTGGCTGTCTCTGCGGAGACAAATATGAGGTATAAACACTCACCTTGTGCGCGCTGTTAATTTGTTAAAGCATTCGGTACAACGCTTCTCATCATACGTCTGTCTCTGCAGCTCGTATAGTGCTGTGCTCATCGTGACCCTCATCTCGCCCCCAAGGAATTGTTTGTCAGGGGGGGGAAAGAAATTTATGCTGCTTGCTTCTGGTCAGTTGGTTCTTGCAATATTTCTGCTTCTGTCTCTGGCCGCAGAAGCAGCGAAGACTCCCTCTCTGACCTGGATATGCTGCAGCTGGAACAGCTGGTGCTGCTGCTGGAGAGCAAACCCTTTGCTTTGCTGCGCATGCAGCTGCTGCAACAGCCGGTTGACCCGCACCTTATTACTGCTATTCGAGGTCAGCGTTCCACGCTTCTGCTGCGACCGCTTTGTGTTTCTTCCACTGCTGATCCTGCTGCTACTTCTCCTGCTCCTGTTGCCGCGGCTGCTGCACCAGACGCGACTCGAAGAGGAGAAGCATTTTCGTATAAGAAGGGTTTACGATAAAGAAAGAAGCGATTGAGAAGCTATCTGCCCAGCACAGTGCATTCCTCCCGTGGCTCAGGGCATCGGCTCTCCACCATGTGCACGGATGTACAGATTGTGTGAATGTTTGTTGCACCTGCTCCTTCAAGTGTACTACCAACCACCACCTATGTGCACGCCGAAGTACAGGAAAACTTGACGCATCTACACACTGCACATGTGCACAACAGAGCGCTGCTTGTGCACTGTTTACGCTCTACAACCGGTGCTCTGCTTGGCATGCATACTTATTTATCGTTGTATTTAGATTATACTTGTACTGCACTTCAGTCTGCGTTCCTTTTCGTGGTTATGCGGCCAGCACTTTACCCAGCGAATGGTTCCTTGATGGTACCCCAACAGGCTGAAGCGTTGTCAGGGAAGAAAAATATTCTTGTTGAGTTTCAGCTTCCAATCTTCGCAGGTCCGGCTTTTTCCCGCAGGTCTGGGCATGCTGCTACCGCAAGGCCCCGCATTCTCCCTGCTCTACCGGCGACTGCAGCTCGCCTCTCCTTCTGTTGGCTGTTGCTGCAGCTTGAAAACCAGGTGCATGTACACCCAAATCATCCTGTTCCTTTTAAAACAGTTGTATCAGCAGTAACTTCCGTTGCTGTCATTGCTCCTACTGTTCCTGGGCTCCGTTTCTTCCCCTTGAGTTTGCCCGTTTGAAATGTCCGGCTTCTTCATTGTTCGTTGTCGTTGCTGCTGCTGTGGTTGCTGCCGCTGCTGCTGTTGCATTCAGAGCGAGCAAGGAGGCCCCAGCTTCACAAACTGAGTCTCTCGTGTCGCGCGCTTTGTCTTTGGCCGGAGCTGCGCGGAAGCAGTTTCAGGGGGAGCTGTCTAGTGTGGAGCTGCCTAAGACAGGTACGTTTGCCGCTAAGGATGCTTATGGATATGAACGCACAAATAGGCAGATATACATGCGCAGAACTGCAAAATTATGTGCTTATACGCGCACGCTATCTGCGTACGGAGCCCTGCTGTTGCAAGTATGGCATAGAGATATGGCGGGGAGACGACGCACAGTTCGACAGGACGACAAACAGCAGGCACTGCGAGCAGTGTTTAGGGTTTAAGACATCGATTTTAGGGCTTGCATTTCTCTCTGCAGCTTTTGCCGCTGCTCCAGTGGACTGCAACAGGCGAAGCGTCGTCAAGCCTCCAGTAAATTCTCCCGTGGTGTCGCTTGCGTCTGCTGAGAAGCTGCAG
>NW_024016338.1:0-1882 GCF_000499745.2 Eimeria mitis | reverse complement strand
GCCGGCTAAGGCGAGTTAGTGAGCTCGGCGTCGCAGCATAACAAACGAGAGTGTCGGAAGGACCTGCTCTGGTTAGGCTAGGTTGAGTGAAGCATCCAGTTGCAGGAGGTCTAGCATCATGAGCACCACCACTAAAACGCAGAAAGCGCCAATAGCTTGTGTTGCCACCGTTGCAACAGCAGCAAAGGAAACGCTAATGACAAAGAAATGAAGCGCCAACAAAACGACAAGTGGCAGCATCAGCTGATCCCTCACCCGTAGCCTTCGCACGATTGCCCCTAAAACGCTCCACCATCGTCTTTTAAGAAAGTTGCTGTCTGCGAATACGCGTTTTCCTCCAACTTCGACTTTCTTCAATATCTTTTTCAGCTTCTTCCCCGTTGTAGAGCCTATCAAGGCCATGACTGAACCAGCTATACGACGTGGTTTCTTAAAGATTCGCGTGGTCACAAAGGAGGGGAGGGAGTCATGCACAGTTGTATTCAGGAACTTCATCGGATAACGAGGGGCCGTCTTGACAAAATTCGATGAAGATGATATCTCAGAAAACATATAACTAGGCAAGAAGTCCGCTATTCCATCGGGTTCTTGCCTGCTGTCGCTCACTTCTGCACGCGCTAGACTACGTGTGACTGTCTTCAGTGCACCGCCAAGTGCTCTGCCAAGTCCCGTATATCCCGTGTGACAAAAGAATCGAGCTTCTGTTGCAACGCGCATTACTTGCACTTGGGCGTACTTTAACAACGCCCCACTGGTAACCGCCGGGTGTTTCTCCACGCTGTCCACATCTATACCGAACCTCGTTGCTTCCTCGTTACCCTCAAATATTTGAGCAGTCACTTCACCCAACACTTTGCGAAGCAACGGCCTTAGTAGCTTTATACTAGCTATCCAAGATGCGAGCGTTCCCTTCCACGAAGACAGAGCAAAGCCTGCAAACAATCACACACTCAACACGTGGCCTNAGATGCGAGCGTTCCCTTCCACGAAGACAGAGCAAAGCCTGCAAACAATCACACACTCAACACGTGGCCTTAAGACTGACCCTTTGGACTTTTGTAAAATTCCCTATTCCCTCGGCTTTACGGCTGGAATATGCTGTCACTGGGTGCTGTCACTGGGATCTCATGAAGACATGTTTCCCCAAGTGCCATATATTCAAGAGCTTTTGATGTCAGAAACTGGGATGAGATTTGCTAGAAACTTACTCAGGGTAACGGACATTGCAGCATGAACTCTCGCGATTGCCTGTGTTTTTTCTACATCTTCCCAGTCCTCCTTTGCTTGTTTCAAGTCCTGGGAGAAGTTGCGCGCCTTCCTTTTAGCCGTCTCAATGTCGCCGCTTGCTACTAGAAAAAGAATAGGTTTGAGAGTGGCGCGCACCTTCGCTTCTTGTATATAGTGTGTACACAAAACATTAGCCTTAGAGCCAGTTTCCATGGCCTCTGGTGTCTTGCATTTTTCCAAATCAATAACAAACGCGTTACCTATAGCATCTGCCAGCAAGGCCTGGAAAAGCCCTTTGGCATCAACGGTGGAGCCTTGGGGTGTCGTATATTTCTTTTTCTCCCGAAAGCCTTGCTTACACCTGTCCATTCCAAACAGGCTCATTAAGAATCCTACCATTGATGAATCTACTGCTTGCCGTTGTGATAGAAGTAATAGGAATTGCAGGCGTCCCAACTGCAACAAGACATAACCGCACGGCTTCGTGAGGAGACTAACGCATTCACAGACTAAAATGTTTCTCCCTTGCCTGACATCATGAGCCACTAGAAATGTCTGAAGACGGCTCCGAGGCAGCAGAGCGCCGCCAGCTTCACATAAGTGTTCAACATAGCTCACGATCTCCTGGCGTCGTTGCCCTTCAGCAAGGGGAACC
>NW_024016337.1:0-1882 GCF_000499745.2 Eimeria mitis | reverse complement strand
AAAACATTCCCAGGTGAAATGAAACAAATGCATGCGCGCCGAACAGGCCGCATTACTCAGCAATAAAATAACCAAACACTGGTAATGTAATACTGCACCTATATTATTTCAAACTGAATTAAACAAGGGAAACACACGACATGCACGCACGAAGGTGGTGGTGTACATACACCCCGTTTAGGCGCACCACGTGAAACCGGAAAGCATGCATAGATACGCATGCAAATGCTCCCAGCAAAAGAGCAGCAGCAACACACAGCTAAGAATTCTGCTGCTGCATCAGCCGCAGTAAAGAAAATTGGCTGGCAGCAGATAGTGTACACTGCTGCTGCAGCTCAAGGCGTGTGTGCTGCTGCTGCTGCTGCTGCTCCTCCTGCTGCTGGTCGTTCCAGTCATTCGGAGAAGCAAAACGTAGAGCTGCAGCATGCAGCCATCTGATATGAGGCTAAAACAGGGTTCCTGTTGCTGCCGCTTCAGTTCAAGGCGCGTGAGCTGCTGCTGCTGCTGCTGCTGCAGCTGCTGCAGCTGCACCTCGCCCTTCAGTCGAATCCACTGTCATCGTTTTCTATAGGGGGTTTCTCCAGCTGTGGTGACCACAGCACACTAAGCAGCGATTTCAAACCCGATGAGCCGTTCTTCATGAGTGTCTGCGCGCACATGCAGCAGCAGCAGCAGCAGCAGCAGCAGCAGCAACAGCAGCAATAGCAGCATCGGCATGGGGCTTCTGCCGCCAGCGTGCAGTGTACAGACAGCTTCAGAGGGGTGGGTGGCTATGAAAGGTTTGTATACGAGAGGGAAAGGGAGAAGATATTAATTTAATTAAATATTTAAATTCGTCTTCTATTTGTTTTCTCCTTCGCTGTGTTATTTATAAAACGCACAAATGCCTGCACGCAGTACCACATCGCACACAACAAAAGAAACTCCTTAGAAAGAATTCGTTGAATATTTCACTGCTGCTGCTTATGCTGCTTATGCTGCTTCCGCTGCTGCTGTTGCTGCTGCTGCTGTTGCTGCTGCTGCTGTTGCTGCTGCTGCTGTTGCTGCTGCTGCTGTTACTATGGCGAGAGGTGTGCAGTTGCTGCTACTGGGCAGGCGGCTGCTTCGAGTTTCTTAGCTGCGTACTGAAGTCAGAAGAGCAGTGCCCTGCAGCAAACACATCACCGTTTTAGCAGCAAACGATGAGGTGTATGTACACCCCAGATATGAATTGCTAGATAGACACTCTATGCAGACAACGATACAACTAACAACAGCTTGTGAAGGAAACACAAAGAAATTCAAACCCTGCCAGACACCTGCAGCACGGAACTCCTAAACCCTAAACCCTAAACCCTAGAACCATAGCAAATACAAAAAAGTGAAGATGCGACGTACTGTGGCGAGGACCTTCACAGGCGATACGTAGAGCGACATCCTTTTCTTTTGTGTTTTCTGCAGCAAATAAAAACAAAAAAAAACAGAAACACGTGGGGTGATGAATCGAGGTGGGGTTGTTGTACAAGCCAACTTCTCTTGAGGATCAGAACTCCTGAAACTGAAATTTGTATTCATCTTTTTCGCTTTATTTCAATCGATAAACATCAATAGTTTTGTTTTATTTGCTTTCGTAAGCAAATTAATATCCATGTTAATTAATTTTATATTAACCAGAACACCCTAGAAGGAAACATACACATTGTTGCATCATCATGTACACTGCACTGAGGTGTACATACACCGCGGCACAGTGTGAGAAGAAGAGATACGCTGCTCACTTTCTTCTTTTTTTGTGCGTTTTCTTGCTGTGCAGAGAGCGGGAGGGGCGCGGGTTGCAGGAAAAAAGGTATTCTGTGTTTCTGTGTTTCTCCTTGCTGCTGGCTGGTGGCCATTTGCAACACTG
>NW_024016336.1:0-1885 GCF_000499745.2 Eimeria mitis | reverse complement strand
ATTGGGCCCAAGCCTCTAATGGATTGACGCTGAACAGGCATAGAAAATGGTGGAAAACTACATTCCGGTTCCGATGGGACCGTTGTCCAGGAAGATCCCTTCACGCTGTCAAGCATATCAAGGGTATCACTTACGTGGTCGCTGAAGCACGCTCCAGAGCCTTACAGGTCAGGCACAGTATTGTGTGCCGATTCTCCTTTTATTTCCGAATTGCGTTATTCTCATTCGTTAGATACTCGTGCGGCTCTGGTCCTAGCTAAGCCTAAGAATGGGCGACGGGTCAAGCACTACAGCAGCGATTGCCACCTCCTGTGGTACCAAACGAAGGTTGGGGTTTGCACATTGGACGTTCCAGCCTCGCTTTGCACGGAACGTTTGCGCAAAATTCATGATCATGCGTTAGCAGGTCATGGTGTGATCAATACAACGGCGGAGCATGTTGCCAGTTCCTTCTGGTGGCCTAGTATGCGCCCCTCAGTCGAGGAATATTTTCTCTCTTGTCCGGACTTCCAGCCTCGGGATACTCTCAAACCCGAAATGCTGCAAAGTCCGCCAACTCTCGACATGTTATGGACGGACATATCAGTGGATTTCATAGTGGGTTTACCACTCGGAGAGGCTAAAGGAGACGTGAATTCTACTTGAAATTGCCCGGAAATCGCACACCATAGTGGGTTTGGGAGGATCGCTTAACCGAAGCGATCCCCCCCGAAAAGCTACGAGCTCTACTTGACCCCACAACACGAACAGCCAGTGTGCGCGTGCACGTTGTGCGAGGAAGTGGGCAACGGAACGTTAGTTAGCAACGGGTCTCGTGTTAGGTCTCAGCAAATCTCCCTACTTCTATACTCATGTGTCCATGACAGCTAACTGCCTCTCCTCACTATTTTTGTCTTCTTCTTTGAACACAGTCAGCTGAGGCGGAAGCATCAGACATGTACGCTCGTGTGTTGGGGCTAGGCACCACATCTGGGGCTTTACCGGGAGCCCCAGTCGGCGAGAGGGGAAGGTCGGTTCGGCAAGCAGACGAAAAGGAGCGCGCAGCCACATATGCAAAGCAGTGGCCTTAGCACGCGACGAATCAGCGAATGTTCCGGAAGCGCTCTCACCAAAGCTTGACAGGCACTGATGACCGGGTCGGGACGGCATCGCGGTTTCTCGCTACGGTGGTCATCGAATGCCGAGATTGAACTATGACCGCTTCCTGAGTATTGATTGGCCCCCTGTATCGTAACCTCTAAATGCCAGGAAGAGCGTGCAACTTCTTACGCCCTGCGTTGCATGCCCGTTGTTTTGGTTGTCACCGCTGGGTCAGAGAGGGCATACAGTGTTCCTGAAGAACAGCTTCGCGCATACTACCCTCCGAAACCCACGTCAATTGATCGTTTGGTTTTTCGTGGTCTTTGCGAATTTTCACGCATGCGTCCAGGATCACAGTTTCCTCCATTTGGCCATCTTCTTCATGACGTTGCTGCCACTTTTTGGGGGTAGTGCAAGAGAATTTCGTCATATTCCTAGACCGTTCTAGAAAACCGAAATTAATGGTATGATGACATGCCTCCGGTTGCAGTAAGTTTACGACGCAGCCCAACGCGTCTACCGTCGAACGAACAGCGAGGCTCCCCCTCAACGCATGGCAGACTTTCGCCCCCTTCTGCACACTTTGGAGAGCGCGCGAGTCCACTAAAAGCAGGTTGCCTATATTGAAAGGCAGTGCTGAATGCTGTTTGCATAGTTTGTTGCCTCATGTCGTTGTGCGTTCTTCAAACATTTCCATGCAGCTGCACGCTGTGTAGGGAAACTGAAGCTGTGAACAAACGGAACAGGCCTCCAATAGCCAGGTCTCACGCGGGGTCAGACACCGGTCATTCAGTATAGACCAGTG
>NW_024016335.1:0-1886 GCF_000499745.2 Eimeria mitis | reverse complement strand
CTCTCTTGTCTTCGATATACTCAGGTATTTTTCTCTTTATTTCTGTCTCTTTCTCTGTCTTTGTTTGTCTTTGTTTGTCTCCCTTTGTCTGTGTCTTTGTCTGCTTTTGTTTCCTTTTTTTTGTGTTTTTTTATCTCCTTTTGGTTGTTTTTTTTATTTTTTTTTGTTTCTTTATACTGTCTCTCTTGTCTTCGATATACTCAGGTATTTCTCTCTTTATTTCTGTCTCTTTCTCTGTCTTTCTCTGTCTTTGTTTGTCTCTGTTTGTCTCCCTTTGTCTGTGTCTTTGTCTGTGTCTTTGTCTGCTTTTGTCTCCTTTTTTTTTCTTCTGTTTGTCTTTTTTTTTGTCTCCTTTTGGTTGTTTTTTTTAATCTTTTTTTGTTTCTTTATACTGTCTCTCTTGTCTTCGATATACTCAGCTATCTCTCCTTTTATTTGTCTCCTTTTGTCTGTCTTTCTTTGTCTTTGTTTCTACCTTTATGTGTCTCCTTTTGTCTCTTTTTGTCTCTCTTTTTCTGTCTCCTTTTGTCTGTCTGTTTCTGTCTCCTTTTGTTTCTCTTTCTCTCGTTTTGTTTTCTTTTGTATGTCTCCTTTTGTATTTATTTTTGTCTCCATTTATCTGTCTCCTTTTGTCTCCTTCTTCTGTCTCTATAATACCGTCAACCACACAAACTGCTGCTGCTGCTGCAGCTGCTGCAGCAACCTCACCTGCAGCAGCAGCAGCAGCAGCAGCAGCTGCTGCTGCTGCTGCTGCTGCTGCCTGTCTTCTATGGATGCCCCTGCTTTACCCCCTTCCCCTCCCCCCCCTTCTGTTGCTGCTGCAGCATCTCCCAATGCACCGCCTTTGCTGCTGCTGCTGCTGCTGCTGCTGCTGCTGCTGCTGCTGCTGCTGCTGCTGCTGCTGCTGCTGCTGCTGTTTGTTGTTCTCCAGGCGCAGCCGTGCTCGTATGATAGAGGAGAAGGGAGCTCGTTGGTCTGGGTATGTATCGGTGCAGTATCTAGAGGGTCAGGCTGCTGCAGTTGGGGTGTCTCCGCAGCAGCTGATGCATGCGCTGCAGCAGTACGAAGAACTCCTTATTATAGCTTTTGACGCCGACAGAACAAAAGTTGTTTTTGTTGAGGAAGCCAGAGAAAACGATGATAGTGATATTGATATAGATAATAATAATATTAATATTAACCCCTAAACTTTCTCTCTTTCTTCTTTTTTTTTTTTCTTTTGGTCGGCTTTTGTTTTGTTTATTTTATTGTTATTTTGGTGGTTTTGTTGTTGTTGTTCTGGTGGTGGTGCTGGTGGTGGTGGTGGTGTAATACAACTACATATACACCTGTATCCACTATTTATTTAGCTAGCTAGCTAGCTAGCTAGCTAGCTAGCTAGCTAGTTGTTTATATGGCTAGCTAGCTAGCTAGATATATATCTAGCCATGTATTTATTTATTTATTTATTTATTTATATAGATAAATTAAAAAAATAAATAAATAAATAGCTAAACCTGGAGGGCTGCGTGTACACCCGGAGGTGCCTGTACACCCCAATGTGCCTATACACCCTGAGGTGTATACGCAGCTCTGCTTGTTTTCTCTTTTCTTTTGGTGTTTTGCATTTGTTGTCAGAAAGAGACAACAAATGCTGCTTTTTCTTTGAGGGTTTAGGGTTTAGGGTTTAGGGTTTGGGGTTTAGGGTTTAGGGTTTAGGGTTTGGGGTTTAGGGTTTTAGAGGTGCCTGTACACCCCGTGGGGGTTGCGGCTCCACCGAGCTGCCTATACACCCCAATGCGCCTCTTCTGTATTTCTTTATTTTCAACAATTTCTTTTTTTATCGCCAATATTTTAATTAATTAAATAAAAAAAAAGAAACATATATATATATATATATATATATA
>NW_024016334.1:0-1886 GCF_000499745.2 Eimeria mitis | reverse complement strand
AGAAGTGTTATCTGCGAAATTAACTGCCGTTGCCAGAGCACGAGGGGAGTTTGCACAGGGAACAGCAGGAGTAACCTGGTTGTAAGCGGCTAGCGCCATACAGAACGCCCGACTTCGGGTGTTGCTCTGCATCTTGAGCGCACTAAGCAGCAACAGCAGCAACTGCAGCAGCAGCAGTGCTATTTAAAATCCGGCAGTCCTAGGTAGTGGATGCTTACGAAACCAAGGGAAGCAGTAGGAGTAATAGATTCAGTCTTTTGCGTGAGGGGTATCGTGTTGGGGGCAACCAGAACAGCTCCGCTTTTGCGGCAATCTCTGCTAATTGCCTTTCCGGGCATATGCAAGGTATCTGGTGAGTTTGGTGCCGGTGCATGAGACTAATACAGGATGCGATTCGCAGCGAGTTTTCTCGGGGTACTACGCTGGGCTTGAATCCTGTTGCGCTCCTTTTCTCGTAGTCTGCCTGTTTAGTCAGTGCAAATTAATGAGGTTGTTGGAGCCTGAACTATAGCTTTTCCTGCTCAAGGTCTATATTGCATATTTACTGAGGTGCGTTGAAATCTACTGTTGGTATACCCAGTGGGGAGAGCGTTACTGAAGAGTTTTCGTGGTTTAGCGGCCGGGGTTTACTACAAGAAGGACGGGACAAACAAAACCAATAACAGCTGGCGCGTTGTCGTTTCTTCTGGCTCTGCAAAGGTGGTATCACCGCAGGCAGCTGTGGCGGGGTTGCCCGCGTCTTTTGGACTTGAAGAGAGGCAGTGAATACTCGATGCACAGGTGAAAAGAAGGATGGACGCGGCAGGGGGAAAGTATCCCGGCACAATAAAATACTTCAAGTATACTCTGCCGAACATAGGCATATGCAGGAGAGGCGGGAGTCTCATTCCGACCACTGCCCAGACACAACACACAGCCAATGCCTGAAGCCTGCAGATGTACGACTCAGGGCAAAGTTACTTGCATTCAGGTACAGATTACCCCTTCTACTTGATAAGGCAGTAGAGCAGCGATAGGGGAAGTGCTGCAGGCTGCCAACCGCACTCCGCAAGTGAGCAGCTTGCCGTACAACTGTATCGCGCTGTTCAGTCGTGAGAGGTGTTCGTCTAAGAGAAACAATTGTTTTCGAATGCCCGCTTAGCAATGTTTGTCAAAAGTAGATTGAGTCTCCCGTCCTGGGCATGGAATTGGGTCAGAGTCTGCATCCCGTCAGTGACGGTATAACCAGCTCAAGGGTTCGCTGCGTTGTAGGAATGACGGTTTACGCAGTCAGCGCGTGCCTGAAAGGGCCACGTTGACTGCGTCTTTCCATGTAGACATGGTGCAGAAATCCTCCACTTGTGCCAATCTTACAAATATAGGTGGGGAAAGTGCACAGGTTTCAAATTATGTGCCACCAACTGCAACGAGACTCTTCACTCTCAGCTCCGGGAAAATAGCTAATTCCCGCCTCCCTCGAGCTGCCCGCGGTACCGCGCCGCACGGCTGGTGCGGAGACGACTCAGCCTGCTGTGAGTTGCAGCACACCTCGTTGCAACTCTTGGTTGAAGTCAAACCCGCAGGGAAGCTTTCTGGAGCCCCTTTGTATGCATGCAGTAACACCGTAAACAATTGTAAGGCACTACTGCATCATCGGTAGACAACCTCCACGCGACTCCATGTACACATCCCAGACAACCCATGCTACATGGTACAAAAAACTGGTGGTCTCCTACTATATGCCCCCATGAACACAGCGGCAGTGGGTCCCGGCGCTAGTGTGGAGGGGAGGTGGTCTCTTCTTGCCGAGAACGGGACCCCCCACACAAGCAGACCCAAGCACTTTGCGTGCGGGCATTAACACTGTAGTCAACGTCCTCAGAATAACTTGTCTTCCTGTTTGCAGC
>NW_024016333.1:0-1890 GCF_000499745.2 Eimeria mitis | reverse complement strand
TTCAAGCCTAGAGCGGGTCATCTGTTGGCTCACGTTGTTGTTGCTACACTGTCGGACAGGGCATGTTGATCCGCCGGAGATTTGTGTGGCGGTGGAAAGCAAACCGTGCAAACGGCAACCTGAGCGAACAATTAACTGAAAAAGGCTCTGTCCCAATGCGGGCGCGGGAGTTCGATAGTTCCTCTTTCTTGGAGTTGCTGCTTGCTGCGGCTACCAATGCGCTTCGATATTAGCAAGGCACAGAAACAAGGAGACGAGGGCAATGCAAGAAGATTCGTTTCTACACCTTGCTATGTCTCTGGTGTTTCGTATGAAGGCTGGTTATGTCAGTATGACACTGGGCTCGTTAACTGGTAAGTGACCTGTTTAGAATGCTGTTATCTCAGCTCAAGATCCCGAACAAGTCGGTCTTGGTCAATTAGATCCTGCTCTTGCTTCGTCACAGACTAACCGACGTAGGATTGCGTGCATATGTGTTAGCATATGTTTGTACGACGTTTTGTCCTGGCTGACACAACGCGGAGCATGGTATTCCCTCATTCGGTGTTCAGCGTTATTGGCGGAGGCTAGGAAGATAGATGCAATTGCTGTAGGCTCTCGTCAGACGCAGCAGTTGCACGCGACATGCGACAGCGTATTGCCTTAAGGCGAGTTGACGCACTATTTGCATGTGGAATGTTTTATTGCGGACCGCCTCAACACGAGCTCTTGTGGCATGTATTCAAATGCATGCAAGGGTTTCCCTCAGTGAGCTACTAGGCAGCCCAAAGTATGTCGACTAATATGCCCGTCTTACAGGTAGGGCGTCAGGTTGTTGGGGGCCATGGTGGCTTCACAGACAGTGAGAGGGCACTACTNCAGACAGTGAGAGGGCACTACTCGCTGCTGTTACGCAAGCGTTCGGGGCATTTAGTTCCGCGTCAGGATTATTTGCAGTGAAATGTATAACTGTAGAGCAATCAAATCCCGCAGACGGTGCGCATCTCTTTTCAGTCATTCTGCTGATTCGCTTGTTTGCGGTAAGCGGCAAATGCCGTGCCAGTAGCCACGCTAGAAGAGGACATACAAGTGTTATCCGGGATTACTGGGCGTACAATAGCAAATTGCACGTCTCAGAACTCCTGTTTCTTTTGAATGTGTAGAAAGCCGTAATTTACGACAAGCTGTGGATCTCCTAATGGGAAAACGATGTTTAAGAAAATGCACGTCTAGGTAGTTGCAGCCTGCTGCGGCGAGCGCCGGATGCAAACTGGCATATCGGGGATGGGAATATAATTGCGGACCGCTTGCTCTTGTCAGCCAGAATCATCACCGAAACTCCTGTTATCTCTTATTCTATCGAACGTTGATGAAGAATGCCATTATGACAATGGGTCGGTGGTCTTTGACCCCTTGGAGACTTCTCAACGGCCGGTAACATCACACCTGTGATCCCGATTGGCGACGGTGGAAGCTGTATTGGAAGGGAAGGGTACTGTCTATCAATATTGTCCTGGTTTGTATGGGTGTCCGACGGCAATTCTAGAGTTCGCTGACCCAATGGTTAAGGTGCTTTATACGGTAGGCATGTGACAGTGAATTTGTGGTTAGCTGTATTGCAGCGGCAAGATGCGCAAGTTAGTGGCTCTTTAGTTTTAGAGCGCCGAAAATCACAACGCGTCCGAACGTACACAAATGTACTACTCGTTGGCGGTATTCATCCGCATCCCTGTCAAGTGCACGGATGGGGGGCATTTAGGCGGACCGTACTCAGATTTATCGGATAAGGCTAAGGAGACACCTGGGGCGGCCAGGCGACCAACTCGATTGCGAGACATGACCACAAGGCTTGCCTGCAAATATGCCTGTTACCTCGTTCATGAGTTCTTGCACTATGGCTGCTGAGTGGTG
>NW_024016332.1:0-1890 GCF_000499745.2 Eimeria mitis | reverse complement strand
CAGCGGTCCTTTGCTGCAGATGTGGGGGCCGAATTGCCAGGTGCTGCAGCAGCAGCAGCAGCAGCAGCAGCAGCAGACGAACCGCAGCAGCTTGGGCAGCAGCAGCAGCAGCAGCAGCAGCAGGAGATACTGGAAGAAGCACTAAGCGGGGAGGGACAGGAGACAATGTCTCCTGTGTCTGCTGCTGCTGCAGGTGCAGCAGAAGATGCAGCAGCAGCAGCAGCAGCAGAAGAAGCAGAAGGAGATAGGGACTTTCTGCATCCAGCAGCAGCAGCAGCAGCAGCAGCAGCAGAAGAGGAGACAGTGGGGCTTGAGCTGTCTCCGCGCCTCAGCGGCAGCAGCCACAGCAAAAGAAGCAAACGGTGGGAGGGGGGGGGGCCCTAGGAGACAAAAAAAAACAAAAGGAGACAGATAAATATAAATAAACAAAGGGAGACAAACAAATAAACAACATAAAACAAACAAACATACACAGAAATTTACACACAAACAACTGTCTCCTTTTGCTTGTTTGTTGCTTTTTTTGTCTCCTTTTGCGTGGAGACAAACAAACAAACAAAAGGAGACAAAAAAACAAACAAAAGGAGACAAATTATATAACAAAAAGAGACAAAAGGAGACAAATTAAATAACAAAAAGAGACAAAAGGAGACAAATTATATAACAAAAAGAGACAGAAGGAGACAGTGCTGCACTTATTGTTTTATCTGTTGTCTTTAGAATCAGCGGAGGAGACAAACAGAGACACCTGAGCAGCTAGCAGCAGCAGCAGCAGCAGCAGCAGCAGCAGCAGCAAATGCTGCGGATTCCCAGCGAAGCAGCACCAATTGCAGCAGCAGCAACTGCAGGGGCAGCACCTGCAGCTGCTGTTGCTGCAGATGATGGTGTTGCAGCACCAGCAGCTGCTGCTGTTGCTGCTGCAGCTGCTGCTGCTGCAGCTGCTGCAGCAGCTGCTGCTGTTGCTGCTGCTGTGCTACAAAAGCAATTGTTGCTTTGAGCGCGTGTTAACAGCTAAACTAATCTAGAGCCTAGTAAGCCAGTATCGCTTTGCTGCTGTTGCTGCTGCTGCTACTTCTGCTGCTGCTGCTGCTGCTGCTGCTGCTGGAGACGTTTCTATTGCTCGTATAGCGAGACAGAGGAGACAGCAGCAGCAGCGCTTGTCTCCTGTCTCCTTTCTCCTGCAGCAGTGGTGATATATTAGTGGGTTTTCTTTAGAGCAGTTTCTGGAACTTGCTGCTGCTGCAGCTGTATCTGCTGCTGCTGCTGCAGCAGTATGTGGCCCTCTGTCGCTGCAGCAGCAGGCGACAAACCCCAGAAGCAGCAGGAGTAGCAGTTGCTGCTGCAGCAGCTAGTACACAGCATCCTGCAGCTCAGAGGAGTGTCTGGCGAGGGTTTAGGGTTTAGGGTTTAGGGTTTAGGGTCTAGGGTTTAGGGTTGAGGGTTGCTGGAGGCCTGCTGCGTCCCCCCAAGGTCACCAGCGGCAGGGTTTGGGGGTGTGTGTATGCTGGGGTGTATGTACAGCTAAACTAGCGGTGTTTGTAGCGTATGCATGCGTTTATTATTGCTTTTTAAAGAGTTTAAAAGAAAAATAAACTGTAAAACAATTGCTGCTGCAGGGACGCCTCAACGGCTGCTGCTGCTAGACTCACGGTGGCTGCTGCTGCTGCTGCTGCAGCAGACCCGTTGCTGCTGCTGCTGCTGCTGCGGCGGCTGTTGCTGCTGCTGCTGTGCAGCTGCCCTGACCCTTCGATTGGGTTTTGCTGTTTTCATCTCATTTATGCAATACAAAAATCACCTACCACTGCAGCAGCGCCCCAAAGAGACCCGCAGCAGCAGCAGCAACTGCTACCACCTCGTCCTTTTTGATAAGGCACTCGTGGTCCTTTGTTT
>NW_024016331.1:0-1891 GCF_000499745.2 Eimeria mitis | reverse complement strand
TAACAAATCACGTGATAGAGCCTCGTTGATGTCCTCCAGGGCTCCCTTGTAACGTGGCCTGTGTAATGCACAAATACACACAAAGCCCTAATATAATTAAATATATTCTATCATCATATACACACAAATATATATATATATATATATATATATATATATATATATATATATATGTATATATATACAGGGTTTTGCGGTTTAGGGTATATACAATACACATACGTACAAACGAACAAAAAACGCCAGACAACGAAATCAAACAGAAAAACAATTACATAAAGCACAAACAAACAAAAACAAACAAACAAAAGCAAACAAGCAAACAAAAAAAAACAAATAAAGAAAACAAAGCAAAGGGGAGTACACCCGACTCACTGAAATGCCATTCGTTTCTCGAAAATTCGGCCAAGTGCAGCGTTGTACTCCTCGAGGTCCGTTGCCTCGTCAGAAGCGGCCTGAAGAAACAAAAAAAAAGAAAACAAAACAGCAGCAAAAGAGAAGATGCAGCAGCAGAAGAAGAGAAAATAAAGCGAAAATACAACAGCAGCAGGAGCACTGCAGCAGAGGAGATGGAGAATGAAATAGCAACAGCAAAAAATATGAAACAGGAGAGAAAAACAGAAGCAGAAAAGATAAAAAATAAAAGATAAAGAAGAAGAAAGGGGAAACGGAGAAGAGATAAAAAAAGAAGAAATAGATTTATTATAAATAGTACTAAAACTCACCGATGTATTTGAAGCGGCATTCCACAGAAGCGGCAAGGCCTGGGCGAGGCCTTTATCTTTCGATTGCTGGCGAGGAGGAGACGGAGACCGAGACGTAGGCGGACGCTCTTGAGACGGGCCCTCCTGAAGAAACAAAACAAATTAAAATAAAATAAAATAAATTAAATTAAATTAAACGGAAAATATTAAATTAGTTAAGTTAAATTAAATAAATTGAGGGAAGTTAAATACAAAATATTAAAATGATTAAATTAAGTAAATTAATGAAATTATATACAAAAGATTGAATTGGTCTAAATAATAAATTAAATAAATCGAATTAAATATAAAAGACTAAATTAATTAAACTAAATTAAATAAATTAAATTGAATTTCTAAAAAATATGCTCATATCAATTCGAATAAATCAAAGCAAAAACGAAGGAAATGCCGCTGATCGGCAAATGTTATAAATCAAATCGAATAAAAAAGTAAATTAAATTAAAGAAATCAAAGCAAACCAAAGAAATCGAAATAAACTAAAAGAGGAAATGAAACAAATAAAAGCAAAATAAAAGAAATCCATTAAAGAAATTAAATTAAACGGATAAAACAATTCAAGAAAACAAATCAAAGATATTTTAAATATTGAATCTAACGGATTCAAATATCTGTGTAGCCGAATAAAATAAATACATTATTTATAAACATATACAAATCCTGACGAAAGAGGAAATAAAGAAATACAAATACTAGATGTAGAAATGCACCAATCAGCTGTTGTATTTGTGTAAAAGGAAGAAATATATTTGTTTGTTTTTGTTTATTTTTTGATGGAGTTGAGTTGTTTGTGGGTTCATCGAAGAGACGCACTTTGTTTTTTTTCTTCGCTCCGTTCTTGCCCTCGTCGCCGGAGCTGGAGTCGCCCTCTCCGTCCTTGCCCGATCCCGATCCCGAGCCGGACCCCGAGCCCGAGCCCGATCCCGATCCCCCTGAGCTGCCTCCTCCTTTGCTGTCGTCGCCGCTGCTGCTCGCTGCAGCAGCAAGGAGAGAGAAACCCCTGTTGAGGGGCCCCTGTAGAGAGAGGAGCAGCAGCCCAAAGGCTAAGAGGAGAGAGGGAATACGCGGCGCCATTGGCACATGCAGTGCGGTGGGGATCGATCGCCCCTGTGGTGTATTACAATGAA
>NW_024016330.1:0-1891 GCF_000499745.2 Eimeria mitis | reverse complement strand
CAAAAGGGTGAGTTCACAGTGTACGACGTTTGGCTGTATATTCGGCGCTTCGAAGCCGGTGCGCATTGTGATACTTCTGGATGGTGTAGGTGACATGAGCACTGGAGCAGATAAGTGTGGGAATGAGCAGCTCCAGGGAAGACTCCGGGTTGTGTCCACAATGCGTGGTGTGATTGAGTACATGCGTGTTTGACAGAGAGTGCGTAAGGTGTCTGCTGTGGCCAATCTCGACAGATGAGTGGTTTGAGCTGCCTTCGAATTTTGTATATGCGATGACCATGGGAACCCTTAAGGAAATGATCGCCGCCGTCCGCAGAGGGAAGGACAGGTTTAGCTGTGGGTGTATGGCGTATGGCAGTAGACGTGGCGTTCCACAGGTGGTGCGTTTGGTGGCCCCTGTGGCCGACCGATACACGTCCGTCGGTTTAGCTGCATTTGAATTTTGTAGCATTCATGAATACTAGAACTTTGAAGAATGGCAGCGCCGGCCTGCAGAAATAGCGATATGCTGCATTCACGGGTATGCTGAGTAGTAGTAGACGCGGTGTCGTACAGCAAGTGAGTTCTGTGGCCCCAGCGCCCGGTCTATACACATCTGTGGGTTCGCGTGCATGTGCGTTTAGCGCGTGTGACCGCTGACAGCGTATACGTGCCGAAAGAGCGCAAAAGAGCTTCCACGGTGTATTGTCCGAGGCACTAGGCGTGGTGGTCCACAGACGGTGCGTTGGTTGGCCCCAATTGCAGATGCATCTACATTGGTGGTTTGCGTTGCGTTAGTAGTTTGGAGCTACGAGTAGTGTTGAAACCCCTAAGGATGTCCACAGAGGTTTCACGAGAGAGACGGGTTGCGTTTATAATGCATGGTGTGCGGCAGAAGNCCTAAGGATGTCCACAGAGGTTTCACGAGAGAGACGGGTTGCGTTTATAATGCATGGTGTGCGGCAGAAGATGTGGCGTTTCACGGTACGTGAGGAACGTGGTGTGGTGTCCTAAGTGAGCCTTGCCTGTGTATGGCTACGGGTTGAGCTGGGTTCGAATTCGGAGCAACGTGTTGCGCTACATTTGTTAACTGTAGTGACGGCCACTTGCTAGGAGAGCAACAGGGTGCATTCACGGTGTATGGCGTGTTTGTGTAGGTGCTGTGTTTCACAGGCGGTGCGTATGGTATCTGCTGTGGCATGCGCAAGGGCGATTTGAGGTACTTTGGGATGGAGTAGTTGATATCAGCACTGAAGCAGCTGGGTATGGGGATGAACAGTTACAGAGAATACTCTGAGTTTCTCCACAGTGAATGATGTGCTTGAGTAGATGCGGTGTTTGACAGACGGTGCGTACGGTGTTTGCTACGGCAAATTTCTCCGCATGGGCGGCCTGAACTGCTTTGGTATTTTGGACCTGAGATCCGCATTGGCACCCATACGGATGGCAGCGCAGGGTAGCCCAGTGAGCGCACAGTATCGGTCACGGTGTATGGTATGCGGCAGTAGACCTGGCGTTTCACAGGTGGTGTGTTCGGTGGCCCCTGTGGCCGATCTGTACGCATTTCGTCGATCAGCTGCATTCGCATTTTGCTGCTTCCATGAGCATTGGAACTCTGACGAATGTCAGCCCGTTTCTGCAGAAAGAACGCCTTGCTGCTCACACGGTGTATGGCTTGTGCCACCAAATGTTGTGTTCCACAGATGGTGCGTTTGGTGGCCCCTGTGGCCGATCTATACACATCAGTAGGTTTCACTGCACTTGCTCTTGGTGTCTTCCGGGACCACTGAAACCTCTACCAATGAAATGACAAACTTGCAAAGAGAGCGACACGTTGTTTTGACAGTAAGTGGTGCGTGGCAGTAGGCGTAGCGTTATGCAGGAAGTGTGTTCGGCGGCCCCTGTGGCCGAT
>NW_024016329.1:0-1892 GCF_000499745.2 Eimeria mitis | reverse complement strand
TGATCCCATTTGAGTGCTGCGAGTTGGCATATGTTGGGTGCGAGCAAAATGGCTTAGCACTTCGACGGCAAGCATAACCGATGCGCGCTTGGTTGGCTTGGGAGCTTCGCGCATGTCATTTGCAAACACATCCCTCTGCCCTGTAAGTGGAATCGTTTAGATGAGGCCTTGTGTTTGGCTGTTGTGCACAGCGGTGTTCCGTGTATGCATGTTGCATGGGGAAGCACGCATTCAGAAGCCATTCTTGTTTGACAGTTTGAGTGACAGTGGACATGTAGAGCATTGGTGGAACTGGAAATCATTTGCATGTTGCTACGGACATTCTGGTGTCCAGCAGAGAGTGCTATATGACTGTTCTTGCTGTGCTAATGGAAAGTCAACGCACCTGTACAGTGCAGCGCAGCGTACCTGGTGGTACGTGCGTCGTGCAGACCAGTTTTCAGGCTGGGTCAAGATCCAAAGGAGTAGTATCATTACTTTGGAGTGTCAAAGTGAAAGAATCATTGCCCTAGTGCACCTGCACGTGCTTGTTCGTATCGACGGCAANTGTTGCTTGCCCACGTTATATCACCAAGGGGCCAGAGGTGTTTGCCTACGGTGAGGAGTTCAGGTCAGGAAAACGAGCACCTCTGTGCCACACTCATATGCTTGGTGGGCAAACGGATGCGGCTCTGGGCACATATCCGTCCCGCCACCGTGCATGGTATGAGAGTGCCGTTCAGCAACGCATGCACGATATGCATGCGTGGCTGATTGGCTGATATCGGGGAAACGCTGTTCAGAATTGCGATCGGTTTTCATGGCTTTGAAAGTTTCTTTCCACTGATGCTCTGGAAAAAGCTCCCTGATTCTTTCCGTTTTGCAGTCCTGCAGCAGCCTTCCAAATGTGCAGAATCAGGCTTTGGGGTGCCACATTCATCAAGTACGCTTAGACGGCATTGCATTGAACTGTTACTTTGCACAAAGCACATGCAGTGCACAGCACGGTGACAGCCATACGATGGCTGAAAGTGTTGGTGCCATACGATGGCTGAAAGTGTTGGTTCCTTGGCTCGGCTGGATTACTATCTCCCGAGCCCTTACGGTTGACGGGTGCCTTTTTGGAGTGCGGGAAGGGACGGACGGGCGCCTTGGTTGTTCCGCGCTTAGGGCCTTTTAGCATCCGCAGGGGTTTTGAGTGCACGGTAAGCTCGTTGGTGAGCACGGCGTGCGAATTGGGCTGTCAGCTGAGGTGTACACACACACACACACACACACACACACACACACACACACACACACACACACACACATGAAGGAGCACTGTGTCGCTGAAGTCTAATTGCGAAAAATTGTTAAGGAGTAACCAGCAGGCTAATGCGCGTAGACTGCCGCCAGATTTCAACTGTTGCATTGGTTCAAACACCATCTGGGAGAGTCCTTGCAGTTTGGTGGTTGCTTGCAACAGAAGGAGCTCCCATTTTGGCGAGTACGTGTCTGTCGCTTCCCATGTGCTGCGAAGGGCTTTTTGTTGTGCTGTTGGCATGTGGGAACACAACTGTAAGTTTTCTCGCTGTATGTTTCGACCTGGGGATGCACACAGTTGAAGGTATTGCACAGGAATTCATCTGGTGGAGGCAGCACTTTTTTCGACTACGTGTTGGCGCGGAAGTGGTTTGCTGAGGAGGTGGCGTTCAGGTTTTGCCATGTATTTTGCTCGGGCATAAACTGTAAAACGAATGGCGAGGCCTCAATTTTGTTGCCTTTTGTTTCAGAGCTGCTGTACTAACAGGTGCGTTGCCGAAAATGATCCGTCGGGTGGCATCGAGCCTTGCGGATGCCTTGGCAGGTGATTTGCCTACTTTGAATGAGAGCGCCTGCATCTTAGCATTCGGGATGCGTGTATGGTTTTC
>NW_024016328.1:0-1893 GCF_000499745.2 Eimeria mitis | reverse complement strand
CGTGTAGACAGGCCAGTTGTGCATGCGAAGCATAGAGGTACTTGTTGCACAGCTAGGTATGTGTAACGGTAGCGTAGGATTTAAAGCGAGCGGCGGGGGCATCTGGTGGACTGGACGATCACAGTTCTAGGTGAAGTACATTGCGGGACAGTGGACACTGGCACATGCGAAAGCGTATGTATCTGCGTGTCTTTTTGACACATTGACACTCGCAGATATGTTCATTTTTTCTGGATTGTGCACAATCCTGCGCAATCGTGCGCAATCCAGCAAGTATGTCGGTGTCGCCGCATAACACAATTCGTGAAGCGGAGGTTGGTACATCAAATCTCAACCTTACATCAGCTGCATCGCCAGTTTATGCGGCGATGCAGTGGCACGTAGTCATATGTATTCCATTTATCGCGCCGTTTGAGCACTGGAAAAGAAGTGTAGTCCATGTTTGCCGGTGTCGTGTACGCAGAACGCTGTTATCCACTTGGCTCTCCAGACGTAGAAATTAGCATTTTTGTTTCCTTTTGCCAGTGGAGAGGCACAAACGTGCGCTGGGGACGTTGCAAAGAATTTAATGTGCACGTCGGCTGCACGTATATGGATGGTCGGTGTATCATGCCTATTTATAGCCAAGGCGCAACTTTTGTGCAGGTAACACTGCGTGCCTCCTGAGGCCTACTCGGCTAGCCCACCAAGCGTGAAGCACCCGTCCGTGCGTCAAGTATAGGAAGCATAGCGTGGTCCTTATATTCGCTGCGTATGCACTTGGTGCACCAGCAGGCTCAGTAGGTAGCAACTGAAATTAACTTCTATATTTGTAGTCAGTGCGTTGGTGCAGATGCACAACATGCGTAGACAGGCAAAACATGCACTGACTTGGAGCGATGCAGTGGAGTTCTGCGCTTAAGAACGCATGAAATTTCGTCTGGCCTATTGCATCGCTATGCAGTNAGCGATGCAGTGGAGTTCTGCGCTTAAGAACGCATGAAATTTCGTCTGGCCTATTGCATCGCTATGCAGTTGTTGTGATGCGGAGTTTTAGCAGCAAGCAGCAGCGTCCTGCCGCCACCGGGCGAACTGCGGTTTCCGCTGGATCGAGCATTTTGCGCAGGCTGTGGTTGAAGCTTTGGCAAAACTCCATTTTTTGTGACACGGTGATACAGCGCCGAGGACTTGCATGGCAAAGTCACAGTCTCAATTCGTGTCGCCTTTGAATCACCATTCACAGAACGCGCGCGTCAAGGACGTGATAGAGCCATTGAGTCACCAATCTCGAGCGTGCATTTCATATGCTTCTTCAGATGTACTGGCAGCCTAGTGAAGGCGGCTTGGGCCTGCACCTCGGTGATGACGCGCAGTATAGGCATACGAACGAGACATACAGCAGGGTGTTGCTTGCTGTGCTGTTTGGAAGACTGTTTCTGATCATCTGGCTCCCGTTCAGCCAGTGCGTTGGTGTCGCAGCCCGGCAGGCCAACTCATCCCCAAAGTGCATCGTATTCAAGCTCTATTACAATTGTATCGCTTGCATTATCGAACCGATGAACAGCAATGCTACATTTGTAACACTCTGGGGAAAGAGATGGTGATACATGCATCTCCAGGTAGGCGGAAGCGAGTGCCGGTGGCGTTCAACGGGCTGTGCGATCGCGGGTAAAGGTGGTGTACCTTCTGAGAAGTGTGGCAAGAAAGAACGCAACGCTCCACTTCCTGCGCCAGGTGCAGCTGTAGCGTTTTGTGTGTCAAGTGAGCGTAGTTGCGTGGATCAGCGTTGTTTCTGCACGTGCTTGCGTTAGAGGTGCATGTGTGCTTTCAATAACAACCAGGGGGGTTGCGTCAAAAATTCGTCGGAGCGCTGCGCCACCAGCGGGTTGGGTTTGTGTCGTGAGTTTGCACCTG
>NW_024016327.1:0-1893 GCF_000499745.2 Eimeria mitis | reverse complement strand
TGCCAGTTGGCTGTCTTTGGACGCGTGGTTAAGAATGGCCCTCTTCAGCTCAATTACTTCCTCAAGTGCCAGGCATCTTGCTTGCTTATATATTGACAGTGCCGCACTCAGTCGATTGACCAATTTGTTCAGTATTTTTGTTTTTCCTTCCCTGAATTCTCACGGAAAAGTTAGTCGCTGCGGAACCTCAGCACAAACTCAGGGCACCAGCTGCCGGCATCCATATGGTCCCCCAGGAGCTTGATTGTGCAGGCCAGGTAGTCAAACGCCACAAGCACAGCTGATAGTCTCATAAGAAGTTGGCCTGCTGTGCGCTTCCTGCATGTTCGTGCCAGTTTGGCTACCGCATGTTTCGCCATGTAGTCGGCGTTCACCATGAGTGTGCTAACTTCTTCAGCCGTCAGGGAATCCTTGGCAAACAAGCTACGCATTTTCATGTATGCTTCCATGAGTGTAGTAACGCCTAAATCGAACGACAGTTCACGCGCGCTGTTATATCGTACGTGGACATCTTCCGGATTTACCACAGGCAGCCGCACAAAAGGATGGCGTCGAACGCCCTTAGCCCCGAAGGGTTCCCCGCTTCCACTAGTGGTTGCCTGCAGAGCTGTCATTTGAATTGGTTCTCGATCCGGTGGCTCAGCTTGAACCTTAGCTACTGAATTGTCATCGGTGGGAAAGCTCAGATGCTACTTCAGCATCACTTAAGCAGATATGTGGTCACTTTTCCTTTTTGGCGCTAAGCAATGTAAGCGGTTCCCCTAGCATNCATCACTTAAGCAGATATGTGGTCACTTTTCCTTTTTGGCGCTAAGCAATGTAAGCGGTTCCCCTAGCATGGGAGCAATTCCTGTCTGAGACGTGCCAAACAAAAGTTTGTCTATTTCTAGGGCAACACGCGGGAAACGAGCAAAACATGCGGTCTTGTGCCTGCCTGGAGGCTCAAGGAACAACAGGCCGTATGGGTAAGACGCCATCATCCAATGAAAGGGCCGCAAGCCGAAGGCTCATTTTGGTTTAGCAGCAGCTTCTAGGAACATCAACAGTAATTCCAAATAAGACAGCTAAACGAACGGAATAACGCACATCAACATTTTCCCTTATTTACGGTAGCCTTCTACCAGGAGAACTCTCGGCATTCAGGCGCTTTTAAAGCCGTTGCCTACGCAGGAAAATCCGTACTTGGAAATGCGACAGCTTAGAGGTAGAACTCAAGGCGTATCTGATTCTCGTTGGCCATGTTCTTGATCCTCAGCCGGACTTTGCTCATCACAGCCGCCAGAAGAGAACTGCTTGTCGTCCCGTCTCCACAGCTCCCACAGCGGGTTTGCCAATTGGCTGTCTTTGTACGCCTGGGCGAGAATGGCCCTCTTCAGGTCAATTATTTCCCTAAATTCCGGGCGTCTTCCTTCCTTATATACTGACAGTGCCAAACATAGTCGATTGACGAGCCTGTTCAACAGTTTGGTTTTTTTCCTCCCTCGTCGCTCAGTAACAAAATAGGCTGTAGGGAACTTCTGTACAAACGCAGGCCACCATCTGCCGGTATTCATCTTGTCCCCAACGACCTCAATTGTGCAAACCAGGTAGTCAAATACCATAAACAAAGACGACAACTTCATAACCAGGTAGGCGCCCGTAAATCTCCTAGATGGGCGTGCCAATCTGTACGCTGCGTAGTTTACCAATAGTTCAGCTTCCGTCAGTAGAGCGTCCACGTCTTTAGCCGTCAGAGAAGCCTTGGAAAACAAAATGCGCATTGTCATGTACACATGCATCGGCTGAGCAATCTTTAAATCAACTGACAATGCTGTGATCACATTGAAGCTTCTGCGGACGTCCTTCGGATTTACCACTGGCAATCGCACAAAAGGATGCAGACGAATGTTACCA
>NW_024016326.1:0-1896 GCF_000499745.2 Eimeria mitis | reverse complement strand
ATATATATATATATATATATATATATATATATATGGTGTTTTACATTTTCATTCTAAAGGGAGCTCGCTGCATCTCTTCATGTACACCCTTTACTGCAGCAGCTGCGGTGTCTATACACCGCAAGAATGTATCGACAGCAATCTGTATTTCTTTTTCTGTGTGTTTATATCTATCTTTAATATCTATTAAACCCTCAGAAAGACGAACACGAGCACAAGGCCTGCAGCGGCAGCTTTCACTCGCCCCAGCATTCTCCTGCTGCTGCTGCTGCTGCTGCTGCTGTTGGTGCTGCTGCTGCTGCTGCTGCTGCCGCTTGACACCTATGCGAGAGCGGCGGCTATTCAGCAGCAGCTGCTGCTGCTGCTCGAATACCAGCTGTCCGTACACCGCCTGCTGCTGCATTGCTTCGCGCTGCTGCAGCAGCTCGTGCTGCTGCTGCAGCAGAAACCCAAGCATGAGAAGCTGCAGCAGCAGCAGCAGCAGCAGCAATCCATGAAACTGAGAAGGAAACAGAAATCGCTTTGCTGCAGCAAACAGCTGCTGCAGCCGCTCGCCTACTGAAACTCTATTTGTTGCTGCAACAGCATCTGATGCTGCTGCTGTTTTCGCTGCTGCTGCTGCTGCTGCTGCTGCTGCTTCTGCTGCAGCAGAGTTTATGCTGTCGCAAGAGGCAGCAGATCCTGAAGTAGTTTCTCTCTCTAGAGGGGTATGGTTCCCTGTCAAGCTGCTGTTGCTGCTGCTGCTGCTGCGGCGGCGGCGGTTGTTGCTGCTGCATTTGCTGCTGCTGCTGCTGCTGTTGCTGCTGCTGCTGCTGCTGTTGCTGGTACTCGACGCATACGGCTGAGAAGACGATTGGAGAGTAGCGGGGGCATCCCCTACCGGTGTTCTCTCTTCAACTCGTCCATCTGCTGCTGTTGCTGCTGCTGCTTTTTCTGCTGCTGCTGTTGCTGTTGCTGCTGCTGCTGCTGCTGGTTGCTGTTGCTTGCTGCCGTCTCCCGGCTCTCGAGCCTTCACATGGCGCCGACGCAAAAAGTAGCCGCGAGGCGGACCTGCACAAACAGCAATAGCAGCAGCAGCAGGGGCAGTTATAGCAGCAGCAGCAGCAACAGCAGCAGCAGCAGCAGCAAGCGCAGCAGCAAGCAGGAAACAGCTGCAGAGCTTGGGATGCAGCTGAGAGAACTATGAGCCGAGGGGGCGAGAGAATACAGAAGAGAAAGGGAGCAGTAGAGAATTAAAAATAAATTAAAAATGAAGCAAAGGCAGAAGGAAGGAAGCGGTGGTTGCAGGCTGAGGTGTACATACACCCCGGCACTCACTGATAGAGGGGGGAGAGGGGGGGCTCATTGTGCAGCTTTCAAGAGATGCTAGCCGCAGGTTTAAAAAGGAAAATAAATAAATATATAAAAAATAAAAAATAAAGCATTTCTCGCTTTATTTCTCTCTACATCTCCCTACATAATACCGCAGGCGTATATAGACTGCCCTGGTGGCCAGGGTAGTGTATACACCGTAAAACTAGAAGGAAACCAGCATTATTTGTTTAAAATAAATTAATATATACAATTTAAATAAATAAATTATGAAAAATAATCTATATATTCAGAGAAATAAACACAAACAAACCCTAGACACCAGGCGACTGACAAGCTGCGCATACACCTGAAACGTGAATACCGGGGCTGTGCTGCTGCAGCAGAAACCAAAAGAAATACAAAAAACTTCAATCTAAAAATATAATTTTTGTTTTTATAATTTATTTATTATTATTTTGAGCACCAATTGACCCAAATTATTCAGTCAATAGCACGTATATGCATACATATACATATATATGTATGTATATATATATATATATATATATATATATATATATATATATATATATATATATATAT
>NW_024016325.1:0-1897 GCF_000499745.2 Eimeria mitis | reverse complement strand
GTAGTTCTGTTCCGTACGTTACGTTGCGTCCTTCTGTCGTAGTCCCATTCGTACGTTTAGCTTGTTACGTTTGCACTTTACTTTCACGCGAGACAACTCAGTTAAAGTATATATGGCTGAAGTTGTCCGCAGATTTGCGCCTGCCCACTGTGGGACCTGTAACCTACAATGATGATTATCTCCACAGGGAGCGTTAGTTTGCAGCCATCATGTACCCCTCTCTGTGCAAAAATAGCAGGCATTAGTGTGGCTTGGAAATGCATGTAGAAACTGATCAGCAGACACAAGTCTGCCTACACGAGAGTGTGATGCAGTATTGCATCTATCGATCCCTCGCCGGATTGCTCACACTGTAATGCGCCCACTTCCGCGGGACTCGCCTGCGGCTACATCCCATAAGGGTGGGACGTTTACACAGAGCCTCAAAATACTGCATAGACGTATAGTCATGGGTTTCGGTTGCTCGTAAGCCGGGCAGCGGGAGTATGTAAAGTGGGCATTCTACGCTAAGTGCTCAGCGAAGGCACCAAGTCTCTCCAAAAGGCATTACCCCGAGTAATAGAAGCAGAGGTACCTTGCAATTCATAGGCAACGAAGCCGCCATTTCTGTGACTGAGTCCAAACTAGACTTGATGCTATCCGATGAGCCTATCGCCAGCGTTGTAAATGCTGTCACCGTCTCGACCTCTAGGTAACCTAAGCGGGAAATCCACTACTGTTGTTTGGGGCCGAGCCCACTCACAAATTAAAAAATAAATCGGAAGGCTGGATGCTTTCACGAGGTTGCAGGGTTTGTATAGTCGTTAGCGGTAACGTAAGAAGAGCGTTCTCCCCGCCCAAAGAATCTTTGATCCCTGCAGACTGACTAGGGTACCTAATGGATTGGTATGCAGGCAGCGCCCTTATGCCTTTCCACGGCAAGACAGACAGATTCCTGCAGTGTACGAGGTATGTTTTAGTACAGAAAGGGAAGTTCGTTCCCCTTTCAAGAATTTGCGACTTTGAGCGAGCAAATTGAAGTGCGGTGCTGTACCTGACTGGCGAAAGCGTATCCACCGCCTGTGGGCCGTTTCGCATTCATGTCCACAACGGCAAAAAAAGCAAGTAATTAACGGTGGACAGCACTGATATTGCACGCATGAAAAGTTGGCTTGGAGTGGTTGAGTGTGGGGTTACTCTGCGCCAAGAGTTGCGGTAGAAAGTACCATGTAACGAGACTCCTCACTGAACTGTAGAAGAGCCAAAACGTCTACGAAAAGAGCTCCCCCAAAGAAGCTGAGATCCCCTTACGTCTCCAAGCATGCTGGGGACAGTGTGTTCAGCGCCTGGCGCTGAACTCAGCGCCTGGCGCTGTTGTTTAAAGTAGGCAGCACGCCATGAGTTGCATCTGTGATTGTTCCTTGCAACTACTCCTACTGCTAGGGAACCCCACGTGCACGCACACCCAAGCCCAACTCCGATGCAAATGCTAACACCGTAGAAAATTGTTGAACACTTACTTAGCCATCAGTCACCGGATTGCCCCGAAGTAGAAATGCTTATACCAACTCCATGCACACTATCCTACAGTTCAATTGCCACACAGGCGTTAGCTCTATCTAAGGGGCCGCCACCACAATTTAAGCGCCTCTTGCTTTGGTCTGCCAAATTACAATCGATAAAACTTTTAGGATGAATCATCTTGCGGTTCATTGCGGCACACGAATGAGACATCGTAAGTTGCAGGTGTTGGAGCAGCGCAATCAAGCCTACCATTGTCTGTCGACCGGGACGCCCGAGCCAACGCTGCTTTGATAGTCCTCCCTCGCGCCATTTCTAAACTATTTCCCCCCTATGAATTGACAGAAGGCTACAAGGAATTCAGTGGGCTGCTCTTGGGGCTGCTTGCGCGGCCGAC
>NW_024016324.1:0-1900 GCF_000499745.2 Eimeria mitis | reverse complement strand
AAACGCTATCTTTTAGCGCTAATAGCAGCAGCAGCAGCAGCAGCAGCAGCAGCTGCTGCTGCTGCTGCTGCTGCTGCTGCTGCATGCGGTCCGTCAAGACCTTCGGCCCCACAGAGGGGCCCCGCAGGTAATACGGGTTTAGGGTTGCTATAGAGATAAATATAATTTATTTATTTATTTATTTATTTATTTATTTATTTATTTATTTTAATTAATTAAAATAAATAAATATTTCGGTGTTTCTTTGCATGCAGCAGCAGCAACGCCTCTCGGCTTGTGGGGCCCCCAGCGTCAGCAGCAGCAGGGGCCTCCTGCTGCGACTGCAGCAACAGCAGCAGAAACAGCAGCAGCAGCAGCAGCAACAGCAGCAACAGCAGCAGCTGCTGCTGCAGCAGTGAATACACAGCAGAATCCTTATCTAGAGCTGCAGCACAGCAGCAAGCTGCAGCAGCAGCATTCATAGCAGCAGCAGCAGCAGCAGCAGCAGCAACGGCAGCAGCAGCAGCACATTCCCAGCAGCAGCAGAAGCAACACCAGCAACAGGAGCAGCAGAAGGAGCAGCAGCAGGACCACAAGCAGCAGCAGCAGCAGCAGCAGCAGCAGCAGCAGCAGCAGCAGCAGCAGCAGCAGCAGCAGTTGCTGCAGCAGCAAAGGACAATGGCTCCTAAGGGGCGGGGGCGCGTCTCTGCAGGGGAGGAGACATCAGAAGATGAGGATACACCCCAGCAGCTAGCTAGCAGCAGCAGCAGCAACAGCAGCAGCAGCAGCAGCAGCAGCAGCAGCAGCGAAGCCAGTGATGATTCAGATCGAGAAGAAGGCTGCGCGGGGCTGATAGAGTCGCTGCAGCAGGAGCAGCAGCACAAGCAGCAAGCGTCAGCTGCTGCTGCTGCTGCTGCAGCAGCAGCAAAGAAATGCGATGGAGCAGCAGAGGGGACGCTGCAGCTTATGAGAGAGACAGATGCAGCAAGTGAGCTGCTGCTGCTGCTGCTGCTGCTGCTGCTGTTGATACTGCCGATCCAACTGCTGCTGCTGCTGCTGCTGTAACTGCTGCTGCTGTTGCTGCTGATGCTGAGGATGCTGTTGCCCTTTGTTCTGCTGCTGCATGCTGTTCTGTTGTTGCTGCTGCTGCTGCTGTATCCTGCGTTGTTGTTGTTGCTGCTGCTGCTGCATCTTCCACTGTTGCTGCTGCTGCTGCTGCTGCTGCATCTTCCACTGCTGCTGCTGCCACTGCTGCTGCTGCTGCTGCTGCTGCTGCTGCTGCTGCACAGGTTTTGGGTTTGAGGAGATACTGTCTGCTGTTGAAGGCAGCACGCAGCACGGGGAGCTGCAGCAGCAGCTGACGGTTCTTGCTGCTCCATCTCGTCGTGCTGCTGCTGCTGCTGCTGCTGCTGCAGCTGAAGCAGCAGCAGCAGGGGATGAGGACGCAGCAGCAGCAGCAGCAGCAGCAGCAGCAGCAAAGCAAGCAGAGCTGGACTCTGGGGTTCTGCCTGAGCGTCTCCCGCTGCAGCAGCAGCAGCTGCTGCAGCGGCAGCAGCAATATGAATACGCGCAGCAGGATGCATGCAAGTGGATACCAGTGGTGCTGCAGCAGCAGCAGCAAAGACAGCAGCATTTCGGGTATTCTACGCTAACAGCAGCAACACAAACAACACACAGCATGCAGCAAGCAGCAGCACTGATGAAGCCACAAGGATTTGAGCTGCTGCTGCTGCAGGCCGTCAGCAGCAGCAACACGCAGCAGCAGCAGCTGCTGCAGGAGAAAGCACTCGCACCAGCAGACCCCATCAAGAGACAGGTAACACACATTCATGCTGCTCCTGCTGCTGCTGCTGCTGCTTATATATATATATATATATATATATATATATATATATATATATATATATATATATATATATAT
>NW_024016323.1:0-1900 GCF_000499745.2 Eimeria mitis | reverse complement strand
GTTTATCTATTTCATCGAGAACTATGAGAGGGTTCATAGAGCCCGTGAGTTTCAAAGCATTTATAATTTTTCCCGGCATCGCTCCGATATAAGTTCTTCTGTGGCCCCGCAGCTCCGCCACATCGAACAAACCCCCTGCATGCAAACCCTAAACCCTAAACCCTAAACCCTCAAAAACCCTCAAAAACCCTCAAAAACCCTCAAAACCCTCAAAATACGAAATTCTTCAAAAACACACAAAACACGTAAAAATAAACACTCCATCGAAAATATCTACACCCTAAACCCTAAACCCTAAACCCTAAACCCTTTATGCTAAACCAAAGCCGTATACATCAAATACAATCTAGGGTTTAGGGTTTAGGGTTTAGGGTTTACCGAGAGAGATACGATAATATTTTCTCTTCAAAGCCCTCGCTATGCTCTCCGCCACAGAAGTTTTACCAACACCAGGGGGCCCCAAGAAACAGAGAATTTTTCCCTGAACAAAACCCTAAACCCTAAACCCTAAACCCTAAACCCTAAACCCTAAACCCTCGATATGTGTACCTAGAAGGTTGTAAAACGAATCAACTTTTGGCTGGCACGACTGCAAACCCTAAAACACTCGTAAAACACCCTAAACCCTAAACCCTAAACTTGTACCTTCAACTGCTCAAGTCTATCTAGGGTTTAGGGTTTAGGGTTTAGGGTTTAGGGTTTACCTGAGCGTCTTTCTTAAGAATGCTAACCGCAATAAACTCTAAAATTCTTTTCTTTATATCATCTAACCCAAAGTGATCGGCATTCAAAACCCTTGCAGCTTCATCGATATCTGCTCACAACACAAACCCTAAACCCTAAACCCTAAACCCTAAACCCTAAACCCTAAACCCTGATAAATCCACGAGTGTGTTTCGCGCGTCATTTCATCTTGAATATCTTCTGAAGAGCGTAGGGTATACAGTATAGAATTTTAGGGTTTATAGGGTTTTAGGGTTTCGAATTCTAGGGTTTAGGGTTTAGGGTTTAGGGTTTAGGGTTTAGGGTTTACCGTCGCAGTCTGTAGAGTATTGACCCCAAGGTAATTTTAAAATATTTTCTAAATAAGTTCTGCTGACGTGAAACTCAGAAGAAGATTGATCGAGAGAAGAAAGTTTATTTATTTCTGTTGTTACTGCCTAAACCACAAAAAAAAATTAGGGTTTAGGGTTTAGGGTTTAGGGTTTAGGGTTTGGTGGTTAGGGATAGCTGCTATGGAGAGAGAAACGACTATTCAACTTTTTAGGGTTTAGGGTCTAGGGTTTAGGGATAGAGATGGGCCTCGAGGTATTCGATGCTAAGGTAACTAGAAAATTAGGGTTTAGGGTTTAGGGTTTAGGGTTTAGGGTTTGCTTGCCTTCTGCACTTCTTCATTCATAAATTCTTCTTTTTTGGCGAACAAATCCCGAAATTGCTGAAAAAAAAATTTTCAGACCCTCAAACCCTAAACCCTAAACCCTAAACCCTAAACCCTAGTAGCCCTCTAAACCCTAACCCTCAAAACCCTAAACCCTAAACCCTAAACCCTAGATCGAACTCAGTGCAGAAGAAGAAGGCGTGTGATTAATTTCAGCAGGATAATAAAGGGTTTGAAGTTGATGGTTTGGTGTTTCCGAATTAGGGTTTAGGGTTTGAAAAAAAATTAGGGTTTAGGGTTTAGGGTTTAGGGTTTAGGGTTTACATCTAGGATAGATTCTTTGTCATCTTTATTTAACCCTAATTCTTTTTTTATTAGTTTCAGCTGCTCCTGCAGCAAAAACTTTCGCTGAACTTTCATCACTTTATCTTCTACTTGAGCTTTTACATTCACCTGAAACACAAACCCTAAACCCTAAACCCTAAACCCTAAACCCTAAACCCTAAACCCTAAACCCTAAAC
>NW_024016322.1:0-1902 GCF_000499745.2 Eimeria mitis | reverse complement strand
GTATAACTGACTTTTCCGACAAATGCCATTTCTTCTGGTAGCGCCAGTTGCTCGGTGCCGACACAGGAGGTGATCCCTGTGGCCACAGGTCTAGTTTGATCCTTGTCAGTCGGTAGGGCAGCCCTCCAATCAAATTGTTGAATAGCTTGGAAAATTTTCGGCATGTGGACCATGACCGCTGGAGGGTCATTACCGTGCGAAAGGATGTCCAGAAGGTCAACCGATGAGACAAAAAAGAATCGAGGAAAGGTTTTACGCTTTGAATCCATAAATTCATTGAGAGCCTTTTCACACAAAGACAGCTGCTTCTGGAGCTCATCAATCTGAATTCCAATATCAGGCAGGACGCAAAAATCCTTGATTTTTGAGTTAGATTGTCCTTTTCTTAAGACCTCTTTCATGTTCTCGTCGATCGTCACAAACCGTTCGGCTTCTTGGGGAAGTTCACGTTTCACTTCTTCGGAGCAGAGGAAGAGATTTTCCAGAAAGGTCCAAGATCGCTGGACTTCTCGCATCATCTGAGTAATATCCCCTATTGTGGCGAGAAGCTTTTGCCAATGCGTTACTTCAGTTTCAAACGTCGCGAAAAACCTGAAGTCAACAAATCCACAGGGTGTTCCGAATCTGCAGGTTGTACCAAGAAGATGGATTGGCTGTTTCAATTGCAGTTTCCTTATAAGCCACCAACGTGCGATCAATATACCGCCTTATTGAGCCCAGAACATTCTGCATGGATTATATCGATCGAGCATGGAATTAATACATACTTGGAAACCATCATGTTTTGAACCAGCATCTGCTGTTCTTCTAGTAGCTCGCTGCTTTCCTCCGAGAGGGACAACAAATTGACGTCAGGTTCCCTCGCAGGCGTAAGCACAAACAAGGCCGCTTCCCACGTATTCGTCAGGAGAACCAGATTTTTCTCGATTGCCTCTTCTTGCTTCGCCTGGAACGCCCAGGGATATATTGCAGCGGAGACGATGAGTCTGTGATATCGGTAGCACTTATACTACTCGTACTTGACTCTACCCTGATTTTACAATTATACTAATAAGTGTGAGCTCCAACTTATGTTGTTGCAGAGGTTAAATGCGGCCTCACGTAGGTGTAGCGCCCCACCTTGTCAGTAATCTCTTCAACAGCTCCCTGCAGCGCTAGGAGATTAAGATCTTCGATTTGACTAAGTTTGGTTTCATCAGATATTTCAAGGGATTTTTGCGCAAGACCAAGTAGCTCATTCCAGTGACGGTCACGCATGTACGGCCCACGGAGTTCAGTAATTAATGGTGCAATTTGCACCCACGTTCGCAGCATTGCCAGTAGTCCTTGGTATGCGTCGGTCTTCTTATCCATCTGCACAGAGGACCAGCCTCTAGATATCCAGGGTCNAGTAGTCCTTGGTATGCGTCGGTCTTCTTATCCATCTGCACAGAGGACCAGCCTCTAGATATCCAGGGTCGCTGGTATGTTCTGGGAGTATCGTGTGGCTGCAACTTCCTGGCGCGTTTTTTTATGGAACCTGTATGGCTACGTTTCGATGGTTCTCCACAGATATCCAGGCCTGACCTTTATATCCTTTTGCAAGCTTTTCTGCATGGCTTTTACGGCAATCTCTATCTGGACTCCATCGACTTCCTGCCACAAAAGCCCTCGGTACTCTTCAATCTGGTGCAGCATCGACTCTGCAACATTCCAAAACTGCGTCACATTCCGCAGCTCGTCTTCCATTGTAACAAGATTCTGGCGTGATGTACTTAACAGCTCAGGGAAGTCAAAAGAGGCGGCTGGTACTTGCAATGCCTGAAGCGCGTTCACATGGGTAGAATTTCGAAAAAGTTAGTCAAGGATTTGGACATAGAATGTTTGTTGATGCGAAAGCGGCGTTGTAGCTTTTCAGCAAAA
>NW_024016321.1:0-1904 GCF_000499745.2 Eimeria mitis | reverse complement strand
CAGGCACTACAATGGAGCTCAAGTAGAACCTTCACAGGCCTAGTTAGCTGTAAGAGAACGAATACAATACTTATAGGGACAATCTGTATTATTTTATACAAAATGTTAGGATAACCAAGCCACTCAGCAGCCACAGGAGTGCAGGGCTGGTTACGAGACGGACGCTGCAGCAAAGACACTTGGCTCAAGCGACGGGCAGAGTGACCAGTGCTCGTTACCCAGAGATTTCCCTTTGAAAGTGAATGGACCCGAATCTGTTTTTAAGACGACAATATGAATATATGACTCCTTATAGTATAGAGAGGCTGTGTATAGCGCATAGATGTAGAGTCTGAACTCAATAGGGTTATAGAGTATACACGTGGTAACAGCTGAGCCCCATGTTCGCTGTAGGTGAGCGGGCTGAAGCACGCTCGAAGTAGAGTATCCTTATCTAACTATAAGTTATGAGTAAAGTACTTCACCTTCTACGGGGAACGCAGTAATGATCTCATTTAGTCCTTGAAAATGCTCCTGTTCTTGCAACTGTTTGCGGCCTTCGTGGCGCTTCTAGTGGAGGCGACTGAGAACACTCAAGCATCGACCGCTCGTGCCCACCCGTCTGCTGTCACCTTCCTACACAATGAATTTCCCATATTGGACCAAAATGCCTCTGCAAGGAGACGGAGAGAGCAAGGCACAATATTGCCGATGTTGGCGGTTGCCTTCCTGGCCGCCGCAATTGCTACGGTGTTTCTGGTCCTTCGGTGCTCCAAGGCCCTCCAATCCGACGAACGTTCAAGCATCTATGGAATGCATAAGCGGAGGCTTGCACAAGGAGATTCGGACTCATGCACCGTAGGCCTCGATCAACTGCAGTGGAGTATCCACCTATTTAGAATGTCAAGACAGGGGACGTTTAGACCCACGAGTTGATGAATGCACACAGGTTGGTGGTTGACCGTGGTGCTTGAAGGGAACACAGGGGCTATTACTTCTCGCAGCTGCAGTTACAAAGGAGTTCCGAGGCTTGCGAACCTGATTCACTATAGGGCCATACGACACGAACATGCAACCGGCGAAAATCTCGCTAGAGAGGCTCTTGATTCATCATGCTGAGTGGTCGGTGCGTATTTTTGCTGGCAAGCATAGCATTGTAAGGTTTTCTCATCAGTGCATATTGCCGACGCAGGCTGGTACATGTTCCCGAGAAAGCGACGGTGTGAATGTCTCGGCATGCGCCCAATGTTGAGGCAAATACTCCAGTGAAGGCATGCGCATTCGGGAAATCAGGGCATTTAAGTTGTACGACTGGCGAGCTTCACGTCGCTGTTTTGGGCTTCTTAATTATTGCGCCTAAGGGTGCTGTAGCGAAATTGTTGTTCCAGTGCACCTGGTACTTTTCCGTGTGGAGGCTCGGAGCATTAGCTAAAGACATGCATGAGCTTCAAGCGATCATCGGGATTTGCTCTTCACATGAAAGCTGAGGGTTGGGGCTCTGATACTGACTTACTGGCCTTGAACAGTTTTGAGCAGTCAGACTGTTTCATGCATCTGGAGTATTTCCTCCGAATATTTTATTGAGCATCGAATTGAGAACCTCTTGTGCAATGTTGAGATCCCGGTTTTTCGAGGTCTTGCTAGTTTCATTTGTGATTCGAGACATGTATCAGTCCCTCCCTTCGTATCTCAGGGGACACCAGTGAGCGTCACTCAATACATACTATTTTTAGGTTAACGGGGCTCCACTTATCAATTGGAGATGTTTGGTGAACTTTATCTGGAGCTTTTCAAGCATGAAAAGCTAACGAAGTCAACTCGCCCGTCTCAGCTCGAGTTTTAGGAGTGGCTGAATGGATTGCCTGCTTTCTAAGCTCTCATGCGAGGCTTTGCAATGCCGTTACACCTTGATGCGCATTTGCAAG
>NW_024016320.1:0-1905 GCF_000499745.2 Eimeria mitis | reverse complement strand
CCTAAAGGATGCAAGTGTGTTTCTGCAGCATGCGCATGTCGTTGCGTGTAGCGCTGTTAAGGAACCAGACAGCGTATGTGCATGACAACCTTCCAGAGAGTGTGTAATATGAGCCTTTGGAGATATAGAAGGCAGACGTATGGTGTTTTGATCGAAGAGAGTGTAACCGTTCGAGTATCGCTTCCCCCTTACCGTATCGACCAGTTGGGGGCCTTGAAAACTGTCCGAGATGTGCTCGCTAGAAGAAAACGCTGCTTTCATAGACTTTGTAGCAGTAAGTTCACAAAATTTACCGCTACTCGTCGTATAGACACCGCACCCTCTACCTGTATGGGTGTGCAAAACAACTACGGATACCAACAATTTATTGAAAGCATAGCGTATGCCATTATTCTGGGCTCGACAGAGAAGGTTGAAAAGCTCCCTATGGATTTCTGAGACTGCAGCTAGTGCGTGAACTTCTTCCACTTGGCCAACTAAGAAGAAACGAACATTGGGGCGTTCGTTAGGGCTTGGAGCGGGGTGAAACTCGATCCAGTTGCATGACGATGGACAGCAGTATGTTTCAGTCAGATGATAAGCGATAGAGTACAAAGGTGGCTGCAGATATCGTCTGGGAAGCCGCAATGCAGTTTACGGGGGAGCCGTGTTCTGCGAGAGGAGCTGGAATTCCACACTGTGAACACTGAAGGTTTTTATTGCGACGGCCTTATGCTTCTCCATCGGGTGCGCCGGAAAGTTCCTCTGGTCAACTGAATGCTTCCAATGATGGCTCTTCGGTGCAAATGTTTGGAAACCCATGAACCATCTAGGCATATCTCTAAAAGGTTACTGCTTGCCGTGAATTTTTAAGTAATAACAAGCGTGCTCTGCCAAGGCCAGTTTTGTTCTCAGGAACTTACTACCGGGTTCCCTAATTTTGGCTATTAGAAAGGCGGCTTCGGACTGCTAGGAAGCAGGCTAACTGAGGATGAGGTAAAATTTGCTGCACCAATGGCGGTCCAGCAGAACACAGTTAGAAGGCCGATCATGCTTAAAGCCGGTGCGTCGGATATGTGGTGCACACAAATGACGGTGCCACAACACCATCACACTCTAGTAGTTGCTCTTAGGCTCTGTGGGGAGGGGAAATGTTGTTCTAACAAACGTGTGAAACAGCTCCCTGAAGGATCTGTCAATCGCCAGAGTTGTCGCTCTAGGGGTATATCTCGGTGTTGACTGCCTGCGTTGTATGGTGACTTGCCAAACTGCTTGTATCAAACTGCATATCATATCTCCGTGGGCACGTGCGATGGGCCACTAACCAGCGTGCGTGCCCTTCCCTCCACTCGTTTAATGTTAGATTTGAACATGCACATCGACTGGAGCTCATTCGAGCGTTTCTTTCGATGAGTGTGGAATTTATATCAGGCGTACGCTTGCAGAGCATGCGATCTCTGCTATGCAGAAAACGCTATAAACCTGCTGACAGTGCGACGTGCTTTCAGCTGGCAGTGAAAAGCCTGTAGACATGAATTTGAGAGGGCAAATTAATGCGGCGATTGCTTCCCTAGCGTTGGGTCGAACGGTAGCTCGTTGATCGCTACGATTTAACATGCGGGGACGGCGAAGTGGGAAGCTCATTGACAGATGTCGTGAGATTTGGGAGGAAACACAGGAAGAAGTTTCATTTATGTGCAGGATAATGCGCTACAAATATTTGTGTAGGGCTGTGCTGCGCTGCACCGTACTGTCTGCCCGCGTAAAAGAGCTGCCGGATCCTGTTGAATCCTTACTGTCATCTGTCCATTAAGACAGGGTATTGATAGGGGTGACCGAGGGCCTTTTCACTGCCGTAGGACTCTCGTTGGAAAATGACCATGGCTAGGTATCGTGTTCAAAGGTATGAAAACGAATAGTAGCCTC
>NW_024016319.1:0-1906 GCF_000499745.2 Eimeria mitis | reverse complement strand
AGTGCCAAGTCTCTCTCCGCGCACCCAACATATGCCAACCCGCAGCGGTTAAACGGGAGCACGCTAGGCCCGCGCCTGCAAAAGCAAGTACTGGTATCTATCGTGCAGCTCAAACCAATTCTATACGTGTTCCTGTCCAGTATTCATGGATGCCCCCCACGCGTACAGAATCGAAGACGCCCAACGCACGCCCTTCGTTAATCCAGCAGAGTAAGCGCGTCAGCACAAGACTACCCAGACCGCCATGAATGCTCTCAAATGTATACAGCGCCGTCACAACACAACGATGCTTCCATCAGCGCAGCACTGGAAGCATTGCGCAAGACCCAGGCCAGCGAAAAACATGAGAACTAGGCGCTTGTGCCAAAGGCAACGACTGCCTGAAAGCTTGCCGAGGTACAGCAGAACAACTTTTGGAGAGGAATGCAGGCCCCAACCCTGGGCCATCACATGCCGAATGCTCTCTAGAACCTTCTTCTAATCCCTCTACGCTCGACGCACTACTAATATAAACCCGCTCCTAATGCTCCGTCTTGTTCCGTGACCAGACTATATGCATCAGCGAGCGGTTCCACATTTTGCCAAGCTTCAACCGGGGAAGACCGCACTTGCTGCCAGAACCCCTGGCCAACTTGCGCATCTTTTGTAGCTCCCGAATGAAGAAAGACGCTAGCCGCTAATCAATCTATGAAACCCGCGCCTACTGGAACTTCCCAACTACTGGGATGCTCGTGACAAGGGTCACTCAAGGGATTTTTGCCCGGCCGAAACGCGCTTACCACAACATACGCATCTAGGCACAGAATACCTAAATACAGACAGGCCGAAATTCACGAAACCATGTTGATCGGCCTTCTCACACACACCCTCGACCCCTTCGCGCTCCAGCACGCACGCAAGCACGGTTGGACTGCTTCAGTTCGGCTGTGCCGGTTGAGATACAGCGCATGCTTAGCGCTTCATGCCAACTTAACAATGCATGGAACCGAATGTACAGATTAAAGGGCCCTTCGGCTAGGCGGCTTCCGCTCGCCTTATCGCATGTCCGACTCCACATTCAAGTCACAAAGCCGGTGTTCATCCGCCCCAAATGCCCTCGCCAGAGGGCAAACGCCCACCCACAAAATCCTACGCCCTCAACGCGTGCTCTCTCTACAAGTGACTTCTTCTTCGACTGTATACAGTTACAGCCAAATTCTAGGAACGCCGCGTCGCGCAGACCGCCAGATGCCTACGTTGGTTTCTTGCAGCAACACTTGCCGCACAGTGACGTAAGTATCAGCAAACACGTCAATTCACGCAGGCCTGTGAAGAGAAACAACTAAACCTAGTCAACACACACGAACTTAAACTAAGGCAACACTGCTTCATGGCATGGGACGCGCTAATTGCACAGCCCGGNTACGTGCCTAGCATTGTAATGTGAAAGCGATACAGCCAACAGTGCTGCACTCACGCATTGCTTGGATATCGCACTCCCACAGACGTTACACTAACACCATGAGATAGAACCAAAGTTTCCTATAGACATGTGAATCCAGCAAAACTGCACACCCAGCTAACTACTCCCATTAGCATTATTGGTTTTCCGATCTCCCCGCAACGTCCAGCTCGTTAACAGCGCGCCAGGCGATTGAACGCGGCAATCAGCGAATCCATGCGCACGCTTGCGACGCAGGATTCTAGCGTCATGCATACAGCCGGAGCAGCACTGCCGACTGCGCGCAGACTGGGGAAAATCGTGCCAGACATCATTTAGGCGCCAACGCACATCCTGCAACCGGGGATATCCTCACCCAACCCATGCTGCAAGAGGGCACCTGGACCCTTCTAATGCTGGAGTGCCCAAAACTAAATGTGGACTATATAGAGCCGCAAACTGCTGGACGATACAAATCAGCAGCTC
>NW_024016318.1:0-1908 GCF_000499745.2 Eimeria mitis | reverse complement strand
TATTTATTTATTTATTTATTTATTTATTTATTTATTTTATTTATTTATTTATTTATTTATTTATTTATTTGTTTATTAACTTCTTTCTTTCTTTCTTAATTTATTTATTTATTTATTTGTTTATTTATTTATTTTTTTATTTATTTATTTATTTATTTTATTTTATTTTATTTTGTTTTTGTTTGTTTATTTGTTTGTTTAATTATTTAACTAACCAATCTATTATCCTCTTTCTTTCTCAAATAAACAAATAAATAAATAAATAAATAAATAAATAAATAAATAAATAAATAAATAAATAAATAAATAAATATATTTATTTATTAATTTATATAAATTATTTTGTGTGTGTATGTGTGTATATATACAGTCTGCATGCGACCTAGGTTACCCGCGCTGCAGTGTATACTCAAACATAAAAATAATTTTTGGTTTACTTTGTTGTTTTTTTGGTTCTTTTGCTTCTCTCTTTCTTCCTTTTCCTGAAGCTAAACAACAACTCATCTATGCTATTGTAAGACTGCTGCTGCTGCTCCTGCTGCTGCTCCTGCTGCTGCTGCTGCTGCTGCTGCTGGTGGTGGTGGTGCTGCTGCTGTTGCTGCTGGTGATGATGGCGATGCTGTTGCTGCTGCTGCTGCTGGTGATGCTGCTGCTGCTGCTGCTGGTGATGATGCTGGTGGTGATGGTTGTTATGCTGCTGCTGCTGTTGCTGCTGCTGATGATGATGGTACTGTTGTTTCATTAATTAATTAATTAATTTATATTTATTAATTTATATTTATTAATTTATATTTATTAATTTATATTTATTTATTTATATTTATTTATTTATATTTATTTATTTATATTTATTTACTCAGGTTTTGTTTTTTTTGTGTATGGGCGTTGTCTTTGTGGTTGAGGTTTTTTACCTGGAAGACGCAGCGGGGTGTATACGAGATAAACAAGTACGAGCTTGTCTTTGTCTTTTTTATTTTTTTTTATTTGCTTGTCTTTGTCTTTTTTATTTGTTTTTGTTTTTGTTTTTATTTGCTTGTCTTTGTCTTTTTTATTTTTTTTTATTTGCTTGTCTTTGTCTTTTTATTTTTTGTTTGCTTGTCTTTGTCTTTTTTATTTTTCTTTATTTGCTTGTCTTTGTCTTTTTATTTTTTTATTTGCTTGTCTTTGTCTTTTTTATTTGTTTTTGTTTTTGTTTGCTTGTCTTTGTCTTTTTTATTTTTTTTTATTTGCTTGTCTTTGTCTTTTTTATTTTTTTTTATTTGCTTGTCTTTGTTTTTTTATTTGTTTTTGTTTTTGTTTTTATTTGCTTGTCTTTGTCTTTTTTATTTTTTTTTATTTGCTTGTCTTTGTCTTTTTATTTTTTGTTTGCTTGTCTTTGTCTTTTTTATTTTTCTTTATTTGCTTGTCTTTGTCTTTTTTATTTTTTTATTTGTTTGTCTTTGTCTTTTTTATTTGTTTTTGTTTTTATTTGCTTGTCTCTGTATTTTTTATTTTTTTTTATTTGCTTGTCTTTGATTTTTTTTTGTTTGTCTTTGTCTTTTTTATTTGTTTTTGTTTTTATTTGCTTGCCTTTGTCTTCCTTATTTTTATTTATTTGTTTGTTGTCTTTGTCTTTGTTATTTTTATTTTTTTTTATTTGCTTGCCTTTGTCTTTTTTATTTTTTTATTTGCTTGTCTTTGTCTTTTTTATTTTTCTTTATTTGTTTGTCTTTGTCTCTTTTATTTGTTTTTGTTTTTATTTGCTCGTCTTTGTCTTTTTATTTTTTTTTGCTTGTCTTTGTCTTATTTTTTTTTATTTTTATTTGCATGTCTGTGTCTTTTATTTTTATTTATTTTTATTTGCTTGTCTTTGTCTTTATAATTTTTCCTGCCTGTGTCTTTGTCTTTACTAATATATATATATATATA
>NW_024016317.1:0-1910 GCF_000499745.2 Eimeria mitis | reverse complement strand
TGTTTGTCTTGCAGAACATCGCAGGTGGCGGGGTAGGATTGGACACTTGAGTGAAGCGGTAAGGTAGCATATTATTCTGTCGATAGGTCAATTTTTTCTGTACACGTATATATTGTGTGCGGTAGTTAGCACTAGGTATATTTCCTATGGCCAGAATGAATACCATAACATGTGCAATACAGCCGGTGTTGCGCTGCCCTGGTGTGACCGAGTGCGTTGGACGCGGATTTTTGAGGCTGGTGCTGCCTCAAGAGGGAGGCTGGTGCGAGGTGCTTCGAGTGGCGGGCGGCGTCGCAGCCGCTTACCAGATAGCAGCGCCAAGCGGTCTTGGTTACTGCGGTTGTAGCCAGTATGTCCATGTTTAGGCAAGACGCGGGCCTGTCGAAGACGTTTTTTCGGGTCACTGAGGTGGCAGCGCGTGTGTAAATGGGCCTGCACCATGTTAGCCTGGTGGCTGTAGTTGCATGCGCATCTATATTACGTAGGGATTGCGTTTATTGCGAATCTTCCTAGGGCTCCTTGTGACGCAAGCTGTGCATTCAGCACATGCGCTGCGTGCAATGCGTCTGCAGATGTGCATATACGACGGGCGATTTCGACGGAAGCTACATTCCCTCCCTACTGCGTTTTGATGCAGGAGGTAAGCTAGTCGCATATGCAGTTCGCACGCAGCTCGCGCGATTCCTGTGAATAGTAGGAACCGCCGCCGTGGGCCNCTAGTCGCATATGCAGTTCGCACGCAGCTCGCGCGATTCCTGTGAATAGTAGGAACCGCCGCCGTGGGCCGGCATGGCGAATAGTTACTACAGGCGCCTTGACAAATGCGTCATTCAGCAATCTGCGGAGGTGTGCGCGGCCTACGGATTGCGTATTGCACTGCGGGTACTAATTCGACGTTGTATTGCCGGATGCTACAGTAGGCCAGGCGTCTCAAATTCGACGAATTATGGATTGTAGAACAAGCAGTTAGGTTGAATTTTATCCCTTGAAGCTGCAGGGTTAACACTTCGTTGAGGCGAGCCCAGTATGCTGACAGGTTGCATTGTGGATCTTTGTCCTTTTGCGTTTGTGATCAGACCTCGTTTTCGAGAATATACGCAGCCTTACCGGTTGAAACGCAGGCAACCAACGCTAGCTTAGGTTCTCACCGGCCATTCCTGCTGCTGCTAATAGTAGCTAGATCACGTCTGTGGATTGCTGGATAGTTGTGACTGAGTGTGAGCACTTTGGGTCCAGGACGATTGGCAAGCTGCTGTGCTAGACTAGGTGTGTATGCATTTGAAACGATCATACGACAAATATTTCGGTGNGATTGGCAAGCTGCTGTGCTAGACTAGGTGTGTATGCATTTGAAACGATCATACGACAAATATTTCGGTGCACGTGGTGCCAGCCGTGGCATATCGTGACTGCAGGTGGCGCTTACAACGAATGCAGGCGGCGCGACCGTGTGAGTAGGAAGCTTTGTACAGCGCCTTGCATGTGCTGGGTGTCCAGGAAGTGCTTTAGTGCGAAGGGAAGGAAGCGTGCATCATTAATAACAGGCTGGCGCTTAGGCGTAATGCATGGCATTTTTCTAATCGTTGCAAGCGGCATGGATACGCAACTAGCAGTGGATATGGTATTATCTATCTCGTAGGAACGCTGAACCGTTGGATTGCTGAAGGTTGTACGTAACCTGTATGCAAAGAGTTTGGTTGCAGATGGAAGCTGTCAACAGGTAAACGTAGGGGGGAATTTCGACCGTCTGGGCAGTATGGCTAGTAACTGCAACGCATGCGCTGAACACTGCAGAATAGGTAGGTTCGTGCTTAGGTGCAGATGGGCGGGATGATGCGTAGCGCGTTGTAGCGTAATGTGCGAATCGGAGATGGCATGGTAGTCAGAAGTATATCTGGCGTCTGACATTG
>NW_024016316.1:0-1910 GCF_000499745.2 Eimeria mitis | reverse complement strand
CCCATGCAGTCAAAGAAAGTCCTTATGGCGTGAAGGTTGAGCATGAACGAGATGGAGCCGTGAATAGCGATGTGGGGATCTCTCACACCCACAAACTCATCAGCTGTTGGGTAGCCCTTGTCGCCGACTAAGCAGAACAGGCGACCTCCACCGATGTGACTCAAGTTACGGAAAAGAGCAAAAGCTCCAATAGGGAGCACAAAGGAAAGCTGTTTGTTCAGCTTGCGGTAGCGCAGCAAGACCTCCTTAATTGTAGGGTCCCGTTGCAGGTAGGGGATATTCGCTGGACTAGAAGGATCGCAGGCTGCCTCCAAGTCCACACTCCTCCACTTCCAGCCCAGCGTCATGCGCAGCATGATCGCGGGAGCATCCAGCTCCTTCTCCTCTAGCGGCGAGTAGATGGAAACAAGCGCCCTCTCAAACTCGTTCTCGGCGGCCTCCGGTGTTATCCTGCAGACCAAAGAGCAACAACAGCTTCCAATATAAAATGCAGAATTGTTTCTACTAAGCTGGTACTGGAATTCTGATTGAGGGATTATGCTGGCTAAAGAGAAGCTGGCTGCAAGCACTTCTTCAGGGGTATCGGGCCTCTGGAGTGGCTGCAGCTCGGTGCAAGCCCCTGCTTTCATTTTTCGTGAAGTTGAGATATTGGGGTCACGCATTTCTCTAGGGACGGAAATTATTATGCGTGAGAAGGAAAGTACCTCCAGCCGTCTGTGAGGAGAGAGTCGAGGACGTAGTTGCAGATAGCAACAACAGGGGCGGCGCCGTTTACTACAGCTTCATTCCTGACGACCAAATGGACTTTCCTGTCTTTGTTTCCATCGAAAATAGCAAAATCAAGCCACTGCATGTCTACAAAGGTCTTCAATGCCGGGTGTTTGGAGCAGAAATCCACGTTCGCTTCCGCCACATCCGAGAACACGACGAGAAAAGGCCGCTCAGGGAGGCCCAGACTTGCAAAGAGCTTTTTGTAGCGCAGCAGTGCCCGAAGCAGCAGAAACGTGAAACGTCCATGCCCGCCACCTATTTCTAGGATAATTACGGGTTTATCTGGGTCCGCCTCTGGTCGTTTAAACCAATCCTGTAGGAAATTGATGATTATTTTCGCATAGGATCTACACAAGCGGCTGTTGCTCGTCACAAAGGAAGGCACGTAGTCGTGAGCCCATGCCTCAATTGCCACTTGTTTATAGTAGTTGTCTAGCATCTTCCACATGATAGAGTCGCATAGAGGAGAGTCCTCTTCAACACAGAATTTGTCCTGCGGGCATTGCTCCACCGGGGCCTCACCCCCTACCGTTGCAATCCCAGAACCCCTAAACGGGGTGGCCTTCTCAGTCATTTTCACTATATCGTGGTTTGTTCAGATTACACACCGGCGAATAAACAATTGCGTTCCCTTTGACAACACTTCTCCGCCCTCGACTCAGTCCTGTTCTCTACTGCAGTCAAGAACAGATGCTCCAACTTTGTTCTCTTAGTTGTCACACGAATCGTGTGAATGCGGTAATACGCCTCTTCCTGCGAGGTTGTTATGGGCAACCACTGGCCACGTCGGGCCGGTCACGGAGAGAGCGGAGGCGAGGCGCGTCGACTGGATTAGAGAGCGCTATCTCCCGTGATGAAAAAAACTGAAGAAAATGAAAAGGTGTGCTCGTCGTTAAAACACAGTGCAGGCAGAAACAACAGCCACAGCTATTTAGGGATCGCACGCAGAAGGCCGTGAAGCCAAAGGTGGTCGGTAGTTCCGGGCTGTCGTTTCGGCCTGGAACTATCACAAAATGTAGTAAATAATACAGGAAAATCACCTAATGGTAGAAACAAGCTCCTTTAAGCAGGTGTCTAGCAATTGGTCTGCGCCTAGGATTTAAGACACCGGTGGCAGTGATTGGGGCTGTGTAAAAGCC
>NW_024016314.1:0-14595 GCF_000499745.2 Eimeria mitis | reverse complement strand
TTACGCGCAGCATGCCAAAGCTGTCAATAGGCTCCTCAGCTAACTCTGCGCTAACTCATGTTACACATACCCTGTTAGTGGCCTAGCATGTGCCCGTAAGCACACACGGAATCGGTTTATAATGCAATATTACACTCTTCGATGTGTTGCTGCTCCACATGCCTATCTTACACCGAAGCACTGTAGCCTGACCCTACCATGAAGCTATCTCTGGGGAGCCAGCCCCGTTTAGGCCCGCAGGTATTGGCTTCACTTCGCTGCTTGCTGCAACACGGGAATGCACAACGAAAGCAGAAGAAAGTCAGACCATGGCAAGGGGCTTTCAGCAGTCGCGCGTACTCCAGGTGAGCTGGTTCTAGTGGATTTTCATTCTTCGAGGTGCTCGTGAGGGGGTGCTTCCTGCGATGTTCTTCATGTATAGAGCGGGGCCTTTCGCTGTTCGTTCTCGCGTTAGTGCATTGGCATAGATCGTCGATTTACGCCCATCGTAGAATTGTCACCGTACCATTAACATTAGTTTTCTCACTGCGCTCAGGCAACGGCATATTGGCGTAGGAGTTCCCAACTCTATGCTCTATCATAGCATTCCGAGCTAGTAGGTTTGTTTTGCGATATTCAGCATTCTAACTAATTCTTCAATTCAGTGCCTCTCGCCCACTAGTTATGACACCTATAACGCTTGTTCTCTGGCCTTTATCCGGCCAGAGGCGAGCCGCAATGTAGGTAAAGACTTAGAGCAAGATTTTCCCAAAAGCAGCTGACCTCCTTCCCCTGGCCCTAGGTCTCCTGGGCGTTGAGCCCAGGGCCTGAGTGTTGCGAGGAGGAGGCAGCCAGAAGTGGGGTTGCAGCGCAGCCCGCTGCGGTTGGTAGTACAAGCCAGCCCCACGCGTGCACGCAAGGAAGCTTCACCAAAGCTTTCTGCGCTGCATGCTCTACCTGTGGATGTACTTGTAGAACGTTTGCAAGCGTTTACACGCAGCGTACCAAAAGCAAGTGAAACCTTCTGCGCTACCTGATGCTACATCTGCCCCCCCCATCAGCGAAAAGGCCCACTCCCTCGCGCGCAGATGGCCATGTTGAACGTGGGGGGCCGCTGCTGGAGCGGCGGCTCCTGACAGTGCTGCGTTTCAGGCGGCGGCTCCGGATGGTGTGGCTACGGCTGCTGCTGTTCACCTCGTACATGCCCGTCCTGGCGATGATACGGTTGGAAAATGGTTAAAAGGGTCCGTATATGTTGTCAATATCCAGTCATATCTGTGGATGGGCGCAATCCGCGCACCGGTTGCCTCATCTGACTCGAACGGTGAGTCATGATGCGCTCATCCACCCCGCCGCAACAACGGTGCCTCGGCACCGGCTGAACACGCTGGCTCGCTCTGGCAGTCACTCTACATGTAGAGCACGTGGGAAGCAAGAGCAAATTAATAGGAATGGCCGAGCCTGCAGCGAGAAACTGCTGCGATGCCTGCCCGAGCAGGTCCTCAGCTCGTGGCTGGCCGTAGTGGCGCCTGGCGCCGCTCCCGGCGCCGCCGCTAGGTCTGGGCGTGCTAAAGCAGCTGCTTTGCTATGAATGCTGCTTTGCGCATGAGTCTGTTGGTTTTTTTNTTTTTTTGGTTGCTGCCCGTGCCGGGCCTCCTCTCCCGCCGCGCCGTGTTGCCGCCGACTGCGGCTCGCTGGAAAGCCCTAGTAAAGCGCCAAAGGTGCTGTCCAGCCCCAGTAGGTAAAAGTGCAGCAAGTCTGGGATGCCCCCCCCCTCGCCCTACCTCGCAGTGCGCGAGAGGAAAAAGAAAAATAGTGAGGCAACGTAGTTAGCCTTCAGGGACATCAGGGTAGGAAAATAGAGAAATCTGCAGAGACGTGACAAGAGGTACACTACATTTGGCCTCCGTTGCCCGCTTCCGCCACCTGCTTGCATGCATACACCGGTGTAGGTGGTGCAGGGTCAAGCAGAGCGCAGCTGGTCTGGGGGGATCAATTCCAGTAAGCGATCCTCCAAAAGCCACTCAGGATCACGCGTACCTGACCATTTTACTTAGTATTCGCTTTCCGATGGCATGTACGGTCGTCAATTTTTCCGATGGCATCTGCGGGCGTTAATCGGCGCCTCAAGAATCTTTGTGTCCTCGAGGCGGGGAAGCTCGCGAGGACGTTGCTGCGGTCTCCTCACTAGAGTGCAGGGGAACCGCGGAAATTCCCGAAACTGTTTTATGAAGCCAACGGCAATAGCGTGGTTGCATCTCCACGTTGAGGCTAAATCAATGATGTACGCCAACGCGTTGGCCCGAGAGCTCACCGTAAACGGTCCAACCCATCGTGTCGAGAACTTTTGGGGGTTGCTCGCCCTCCTGCGCGTTACAGAGGGAGTGTGAATCGACTAGAACCAAGTCGCCCTGGTTGAAACTAACTGAAGAACGTCTTTTGTCGTAGTTTCTGGCCTGGCGTTCCTGTGCCTTTCGCATGCATTCCCTCGCTGCTCCAAGCTGTGTGCTAAAATCAGAGGCCGCAGTTGATCGGGGCTGGCTTCCGGCAGCGAAGTCCAGCGGCGGGTCAGCCAGTGGAGTTTCTGTATAGACCAGGGACACCGGTGAGTAGCGGGTGGACGAATGTACTGTAGTGTTATAAACCCATTCTCCACAAGCAATAAAGTCAAGCCAGTTAGATGGGTTCTGTTGGGTGTAAAGTCGCAAATGCTGCACCCCCCGTGCGGTTAGTCCGTTCGGTGTGGCCGTCTGCCTCCCGATGATTGGCGGTGGTCATGCTGTGGTCAATGTTGAGCCGTTGCATGAGGCTGCGCCAGAAGGCGCTAAAGAACTTCGAATTCTTGTCGGTAATGACGCTTTTTTCGGAGCTTCCACACATGATTAATGAATAGTTGAGCTTAGCTAGGACTGCAGCCGCATGAGTATCTAAGGAATAAGAGGAACACAGTTTGGAAAGAAAGCGAGAGTCATTGTGATGACTCTCGCTTTCTTTCCAAACTGTGCTGTAGCAGAACATTCTGCCTGACCTGTAGGGCGTCTGGAGAGTGCGTCGGCGACGACGTTGGCGACACGCTTGATATACTTGACGGTGAAATCATACTGCGTGGGCCGGGAAAGCCACCGAACAACTCTTTTGTTACGTAGTCTTGAAAACTCTTCGTCAGGTGCGTCAGTGATTGATGATCGGTATGGACCGTGAAGTGCCTGCTGTAAAGGTAATGCCGGCACTTTTTAATACCCCACCAGACCGTGTAAACATCCTTTTCCCTCACCGGATGCTTTTGCTCCCTCTTTGTGAAACAGTGAGAGTAGCAGGTGATTATTTGGTGCTTTTTCGATCCAGTAGCCTGTTGGGAGAGCATAATCCCGACTGCTGTGTCACTTGCATCGGTCGTAAGGAAGAAGGGTTTATCCAAATCAGGGAGCACGAGTACTGCGGATGGTGTTAGGTGCCCGATGAGGCGTCGGGCGGCTTTTTCCGCGTTCTCCGTCCAAATAAACTGCTTCTCCTTCTGAAGAAGATCAGTTAGAGGGGCAGCAATGCGAGCGAACCCAAGACAAATGCTGAGTATACCGCCGACTCCTGTAAGCGGTTAGGGATTTTCGTCGACCCTGGGCATCGGATACTTCTGCTTCACTGTAATTTTGTTGAGCTGCTTGAAGTCGACGTACATGCTCCACCCGCCGTCCCTTTTCTTCACCAGCACCGGATTGTGCCCAAAGCCGCTAGTTGAAGGCTGAACCTTGCCCATTTTTAGAAGTTCGTCCGCCTGCCGCTCAATTCCCTCTTCAAGGCGTTGGGGTCGCCTGTACCTTGGGACGAACCTTGGGGCTGAGTCAGGGATGATTTCGATGCGGTGCATAGAGCATCTAGCGGGTGGCCTACCCACTGGTAGCTCTTTGTTATTGAATACACCTGAGAACACTTCTTTCAATTGTGCCCACTTCTCCCATTCCTCGGGTGTTAGATGGATCGAATCCCTCGAAACTGCGGTCTTTACCAGACCATCGCGACGGAGTACATGCATATCTCTATCATTCTCTTCAGTGCCTCTGCAGTGTGTGGGAGCCACACCGCTCCCTTTTTCTTCGGACACAGTCTCCACACCTCTGATCATAGATGATGCAAATGCCGTTGGGAGCGCTGAGAGGTGCATTCTCGCATCACTGACTGGCGGAAGGACCTCTATGGGAGCATCAGCGGGACGCATTTGCGCCTTCCACTGGGTCACCCACGGCATGCCTAGGATTCTGTCGTGGTGAACGGGTCAAACGTATAAGTCCCTAGTCATTGGAATTTGCCATGTTTTAGAACTGAGGGAACATTTTACGCCCATAGTTTTGCCGATGCGAATGCCATGTTTGCCATCTGCGAAGAGTAGCCTCAGATATCGCGCCAATGAGTAGACGGGTAGGCTGCAAGTCCTTGCTGCAGCCTCCGATATCAGATCCACTTCGGATCCAGCATCCAGAAGGGCCAGTAATTCCTGTCCCTTTACGCGTACTTGTACAAGTACTGAATTGACTCGAGGTGGGTCTGTAGGTGCGGCCGTTATCACGTGCGGCCCCCACCGCGCCGCACGTTGCATGGGGGCCCGGTTTCCCTGCATGCTCTGTTTGTTCCCTTGGCGGCGCTGTTCGGGATTTGGTTCTAATTGCTCCCTAGCCTTTTTCATAAGCCGGCAATCTCGAAATACGTGACCCTACTCATTGCAAAGGAAGCAGGTGCGCCGTTCAGAGTCTCCCTCTCGCTTTGTGGGTGTTGGGTTCGCTGTCTGCTGTCGGTAGCCGCATCTAGCCCCCTGTTTAGCTGGCTTTGTATTCACAGCTCCAATATCCATTGGTTCCAAATCCGGATCATTCCCATGTCCGCTTTCTTTCTTTTCGGCTAAGGCTGTGGATATGGCGTTTTTTCTTTCCATTCTGCGGAGGTACTCCATAATGTCTGTGAGTTCCACTCTTTCGCACCTCATTTCCCTGTCCGTGGCCCAGCCAGTTACTGATTGCCTCCCTCCGGGGGACAGCCCCGCTAATAACCAATTATAGAGGAGCTCTGCATCCATCATAGGACTTCGGCTCACCAAGGACTGGTGTCTCTCAATGTAGCGCCATATTGACAGTTTTCCCTGTTTAGGCTTTCTCAATTCCGGCATAGCCTGCTCCCTTGAGGGCCTCGGAATAAACCTGCAAGGTGGCGCGTCCTGGAAGGCCTGCATGGACCTGATGCGCTCCGGGAACCTGGGGGTTTTGCATACGTGTAGCCACCATCGCCGGGCGTCCCCTTCTAGTAAGGAAGAGGCCAGGGGTAATTGCGATTCTTCTGGAACATCTTGTAGGCGGAGGTATAAGTGTAGGGAGCTAAGAAACTCCTCTACGGCGTCTGCATCCCGCCGCCCATCATATCGCGTAGGACGGCACAACCGGAGGCACTCCTCTTATATCGGTTTTGGAGGGAATGCATTCTCTCCGGCATTGGATGCCGAAATAGAGCTGGCTTCCGCTTACTGTGGTTCCAGACCGTGCGCTGACGGCCCCTCTGTGAGTGGCTCATAGTCAGCCTCCATTTTCCTGAAGAGAACACTGAAATTGGGAGATATTTTGTCCACGAAAGGAAATGGGTTTTATTTTGGATACATATATGGAGAAAGTAAGTTTTATTTATTTTGCGATTGTCTGTTTTTCCAGCGATGCTTGATGCCACCCGTGTGGGGATTGGGCGCGGGCTCTCACCTGCCCCGATGAACCATGCGGTGCTACCAAGTATAACGCGTGTTCTCTGGCCTTTAGCTAGGACAGAGGCGAGCCGCAATGTAGGTAAAGATATAAAGCAAGAGTTTCCCAAAAGCAGCTGACCACCTTCCCCTGGCCCTAGGCATCCTGGGCGTTGAGCCCAGGGCCTGGATGCTGCGAGGAGGAGGCAGCCAGAGGTGGGGTTGCAGCGCACCCCGCTGCGGCTGGTAGTACGAGCCAGTCCCACGTCTGCACGCAATGAAGCTTGACAGAAGCTTCCTGTGCTGCATGCTTTACCTCTGAATGTGTGTGCAAGCGTTTGGACGCAGCGTACCAAAACCAAGGGGAAGCTTCTGCAATGACTCATGCTATGACACCAAAATTGCGAAAGGAAAACAACATGCTACTCACTGCCACAGTTATTGCTGCAAACTAGATCACCGTGCAAACATTGGGGGGAAGGAAACATTAAAGCAGTGGAATATTCCCATTGCATAAGGCAGTGATTTGAATTTCCCATCTCGAAGCCTGCTTGGAGGAGTACTAGCTAGCCTGGTTCTTCTTCAGCAAAAGCTCAGCGATGTGGGATGAGCAGTAGCAAGCCATTTTCTACCAAAACGGCCTTAAAACAGAGAAAAATAAAATTGCGTCTTCTCAAACGGTAGCCGCACAACAGCGAGCACGTTCGGAGGTGGGATCGTCGAGCACGAGTTCCAGCAGCCGATCCCGTGGTGGCATCACAGCAACCGCCCATCGATCACCGCCTACAACTGGACATCCAGCCTTTTTCGTTGCATCTTCTTCCGCATATCATAGTTAACTATGGACTAAATAGATGCGAAGGCCTTTCATTCCCCGTATATTTTCCGCTACTGACCTGCATAGCAGCAACCGTTAGTCTAGGGTAGGGTCTCGGGCTGGGCGTTGTGGGGCCCGGAGAAGCTACATATTTTCTGGAGTCTTCGCGCCTCTTCATTGAAAACGCAATCTACTTTAACTTCCAATTTTTTTCACCTTAAACATTTTTTGGATTTTATCGCCGTAGGGACACTGCAAAGCCCTCGGCGTTTTATTGCGCTTCCCAGCCATCTCCTGCTTTGGAGGCATCGAGCAATTCCCTCCAACTATAGTTAATCTTCATGCGAATGATTATTTTTGGCACCTAGCAAAGCCATACTTTTTAATCGCCGCCTGCGGGAGGAGGAAGAGGACTGCGAGTTCACGCTCCCCTCGGTTTTCTTGTTGCCATCAGTTTTCAGTGATATTTGAGCCCATATCTGCGGACCCACACGAGGAATATTCCTCGGCATTGTGGAGGTTTTCCCACTGTCCTGTGGCGGTACCGCGAAACCAAAAGGAGGAACATTATCTTTTGGTCAAGCTTCCCTCTGGATAATCACACTTTGAAGCAATTCCTGAACCCTGTTCCCCAACCAGGTCTAGAAACCGGTCTTGCAAAGTGTCCTCATGGTGTCGAGCTGTGACTAAGGGAGGAGTGGATTCAACTGACGTACACAAGGCTCCCGAAGTAAAGGGCATCATTGCTGAAATCCAGAAGATGCCGGCGCTGGAGGACCAAAGGGATGAGTTGACAGTGACGAGCAGCACCCTTATTCCAAAGATGAATGTGAATGAGACGCCCGATCAGGTTGGTTACTTGGGAAATAGCCCCTTGAGCGCTTCTTCCGATACAGACGCTGGGCAATATGGCAAAGAAAAACCGGCCCTTGGGAAACCCACTGGTAAGCCCCTGCGTGTCTTGTGGGCTGCGCTGGCAACAACACTGTCTCTGGCGGCGGTTGCATTCCTGGTGAGACAATGCTTCACTGGAATGCAGAATGCAACCGTAAGACGGCTGGCGGAAGAGCCAGAATCCCCCGAGGCGGAGTCGGAATCATGCTTTCCAATGGTAGGCAGGGCAGCAGGGCTTGAAGCCTCACAAAGTAACAGCAAAACCTTCATACGCTTCATACGCTTTATCCATGCGAGTTTTGCCGTCAAAACACAGTGCGGAAACGTTGGTGGAGTGTTCTGCTTCACTCCAAAAATGTAGAAAATACTTTTATGAGCCTCATCCTAGCACACCACTGCCATTGGTGAAGCAGGTTCCCCACATTTGTTCTTTGCATCATTTGCTTGGTATGCGACACAATGCGTCTTTGTAGGTGCAAACTCCTGTAGAACGTGTGATTAGGAGAGTGGAAGGCTGGTTGATCTTGTCCCCGGGTAAGTAAGCAACACCAGCTTAAAAAGCGAATGCGCTTGACGCCCCTTTGAAACTGAACAACTTGGCAAGCACTGGTGTGGCAGACGCACTAAAGGGAACAGCAGGCTACTTCATACATAGCGATTCCCACTAGGCACTGCGACGGAGGCGTTGGTTGCACTCTCGTGAGGACGCTGCATTCGCGCTTTTTCAGACGAGTATCTGGCATTCAAGGTGGACTACTTTGTAGCAACGGCAAACGTTGAAGTGCAGGGTGAAGGACCACGCACTGTGAGTCAGAAATAGGTGTCCAACATCGGTGACGTCCCTCTATCGCGCAACTATGTTTTTGCATAACTGCATTGTATTCGCCTTGTACCTATTTATGTGTGTTCAGCCTGAGCGCTTGAGAGAACTTCGTAGGGTGAGTTACTTTTCCCCACAAAGGCTGCATGCCTGTAGGCTTCATTGATCCATTTTTAGGGTTTAGAGCACAGTTGCTAGGCGACAACTCCCTATTTTTCTGACGACGACGAATGAGCTCCATAGGCCCTTGCTACGGACATTTATTCGTCACGCGACTATTTGGAAAGCGAACTTCCGCATATATCGAGAAGCTCGCCTGCGAGTAAGTTGCTCAAGTCAGCTTGTCTCATTAGGCTAGGACACGGCGAGTGTGCCACAGTGCGTGATTCATGCGTAACGGATACGTATTACGGGTCTCAACGCAGTCTTTCACTTCCGGGGCTTGATCGTAAGATAGAACGTCTGTTTGTTCACAGAGGTAATGCGAATTGTCAGTATTCCTGAGGCCGCGTTGAGTGCTTCAATTACGCTCACCATTCGCGCTGCACAGGGGAGAGAGGTGCGTCATGCGTCATCTGCCATTTCAGCTCCCGGGGTAGAGACACCTAATGCAGTAGCGGGATCTATGTGGACTATGAACTCATTCGTCTCATTCTACATCGTCATTCCTCCCTTTTATTCCTGCAATATGATGGCCTGATGTCCTCAGCTAGAAATCGACCCGCCGTTTGTCCACAAGTGGGCAGCAAATTTTCTGAAGCATTCTAGAGGTAGGAGGGGGAGGAGAAGCCAAAAAGAGGCAATGCAGAAGGAGCAATGGGAATTAACGAAAAGCGGTGTTGGCATCTTGGCGAGGACCACCAGTGCTGTTTGCCAATGCACGCCGTAGCCCGCCGTCTCTCAACAGATACAGTCAAAACGCCAATCGTGTTCCGCAATGGTTCTGATGAGGTGCATGGAATTGGCATTGCTGGGTCAGTCAGGGACGAGAATGCTTCGCCTTGCCGTATTGCGTGCGTTGTGCAGAGAAGCGTGCAAAAATCTTGATGGGCTCAGTAATGTTCAAAATTAAGTACAAGGAACATGTGAGTTGGCGCAGCACGCGTAGACGCACACGTCCCGATTTTCTCAACAGGCTGGTGGCTAGCAAAGTGATCGGGTAGTAGCTAGGCCATGCGATAGCAAATATTCCTCCTGGGGTGTGGAGACACTTCTGTCCCTGCCCACAAATATTGCTTCCATGTATGCTCCGTCCTTCTAATATTTCGTCAATCTGGAGAGTTCTCCAGTTTTTCCCCGCAATGCTGCTGGCTTACTGTGGTGGTTATGTAGGTTTCTCGATGGTCTTCTTCACCGCAAGACAGACGACTGCGCGAGGTGTGCTTCAAGGAACGGGCAGCTGCAGTGGAAAAGCGCTGCTCTTACGTCGAAGGTCACGTAGTTTCTTTCGAGATTGAATTAAGGCTCATATGCTGAAAGCGTGGCACCCTCCGTTTGGTCAAAGATCTACTAGTTTGCGAGTACTACGCGTGGTGGCATCATTATGTCTGTACAGGAGGTTGCTGCAAAATTCACTTCTCTCTGGAACGCTGCAGAAACCTTGATTTTGACATCTGCCTTTTGCGGCAAAGACGCAGGTTTGTCTTGTGAATCGTTAGCATTTGCGCCTCACTCACGTAATGGTTTTTGCAAAACCTGCTGAGGGCGTGTCTGCGTCTTTGCCGTATGTTTCCGATCCTTCATCTGCATCATTGTTGGGGGTGCAGACTGGAAGGTATCTGTCAAAGAGGGAAGAAAAGAAGCGTCAGCGGTCTTAAAAATGCGTTGCTTGAATGAACGAGAGGTGCGCCTGCAATGCCACGCCTTGTTTCACATGAGTGTACCATGCTCCCGGTCGTGCAGAACTGGAGCGCCCGCCGTTTGCTGCCTTAACATCCCATGGGCTCGTGCCACGCCGGTGTTTGTTGATGTCTGCTGTGAACAGCGTAGAAAGCTTTCAGGAGCTCCCGGGTTGGATGTTACCGCCAGCAGGTCGTGGAAGCCTGCAGGAGACGGTGCGGATTTCTGTAGAGACTTTAATGATCAACCAATTGGGAACCATGCTAACCACGCACCGGGAGGACACAAGCTTAGCGCTTGGCAGGCTCCAGACGTGGATAACTTCTTGCCATGGCCCCTATATGTAATGCTCAGGCGATGAGGATGAAGATGTTTTCTCCGAAGGTTCACCGACAGGTTAGCCAGTGCCTGGACCTCTTGGTCGCCTCGAAATAGGTTGGCAGATACATTTGGCATCTTAGTGTGGAGGCGAAGCGCTTTTGCGTAACTCTTCCGATGACACAAGCTTGGACACTTACGAACCACTCGGTGCCTTGCGTATAACGGCGGCTGCTCTTAAGCTTTGAAGCTGGTGCCTACATTTGTGCCTTGCAGGTACCCTATATCCAACTTGGAGGAGTTCTCAAAGAAGCATAGCTTCGTCAGGTGAGCGAGGGGATGGAAGTGCATATAAATATAGGCATTTGGGCGTCGCGCAAAAGTGCCCCTCATCGATAGGGGAGCGTTTACTTCCTCGTGTTCTTTAACGACGAACGTTTGGGGGCTCCCTCTTTGCAGCGTACACATCGGCCACATCGGTATCGCAAGTTTCTGACACGCGTGCGTCGATGTTAGTATACTTACCTGTACACCAGCTTTACAGGCAGCAGTGAAAGGCAGCACACTAGCATCAAGTCGACAGCGGCGCCCTCCGCGGCAAAGCAGCCATGCTCCTGCAAAACCTACAAACGTGTGTAATCCAAATACGGGCTTCTACTCTGGGCCACGCCTACTGGTTTTGCGAAGTGACGGCTCTGATTGTGTATGCTTGGTGTCTTGACTTGTCTGCAGGCTCGCTCTTTCAGGCTCCGATCCCTGATTTCGGTAAGTTATTTGATACGTCTGCGTCTGTAAAGTGGAGTTTTATATTATGAGGCTGGGTGTAGCTGGCGTCATATGTTTCCATTGTGACGTATTCTACAATCATATGCCTATTTGCCAAAGGACTCGTGAAATTGTTCGTGGCCGTGCAGTCAGGAAACCCTATAGGAATGTGGGAAAACCCTTTGCTCTGTCTTACGCCTCACTTCTTTTCGCTGTCAAGTTGATAAGTGCCCTGCTGTCTAACCTGCATGCGGATGCACATGAGCGTAACTTGGTCAGCTGGGATCTCCTCATGAGCTGCTGCAGGCGCGTTTGAGTGCGTTCGTTTTCTGTAGGTAGTCTTCAGATACGGAGACCCTCCGTATCGAGCCTGGCAGGTATGGTGGATTCACCAAATCAATACGCATTTGCAGTTTTCGTCGAATTGTTATGGCTGAAGCATTGCCTTTAGGCTTTTCGCACGAAATTAACTTGTGCCAGCTCTACAGGCGCCCATGAAGGCTAAAATGGCTCATTGTTGCTTGGAATGGCCTAGATTATCCAGTTTGGATGTGTGCGGCGTCGAATCGTGCCACCTAGTTGCTAGAATAACGGGGAGTACACATGATGGGTGCTTCAGGCTGCTACTGCTACGATGCTGTGTGTCGTTGCAGGTGGTCGGGCCCCACAGACATCCTCGAGCACAGGCGCGAGTAAGTCCAAAATTACTCACTTGCATCCATTATTTTACATCATAACCGGCCTTGCATTTTTTGTCGGGCGTGTTGTTGCCTCATGCAAGATGGTGGTTGCACCGGCGTGTCTGCTGAAATTGTTTTGGGGCACTGGCGTAGGCGTACCTCTGTAGCGGTAGAGTAGGTCGGGCAATCACGGCATTCGCTGATACGAAGAAGTGTGTAAAAGCGCATTTGAGAGGCTCAGCACGCTGGTCGATCTGCCTAATCAGCTCGCTGGCAGTCTGCCTATGAGTGCAGTGGCGCTCGTGCCTGCAGATGGCAGGTGCACCAGCAAAGCCGACGCTTGCAGCATAAATTATGGCAGGAGCGCTTTATGCCAGAGAAAACACCTTCGTTGTGATGTTGCCTAGCCTGGCGTTAGCAGCTTTTCTGAAAAGCTGAACCACCAGCCCTAGAAAACCTTGGGGCAGTGCAGGCTGACGATGAAGACCAGAAATTGTGGCGCGTGACTGCACTAAGCGAGCCTGGTGTGTTGCTGTCTGACTTGCAGGTACTTTACGACGACCAGGAATTGTGTTAGGTGAGTTATTCTTTGCAAATCGACGCGCATTCCAACTCATATGCGTGGTACCTAGCATTTGTGCCCATCTCAGCTAGTACCACAATCGTTTGTCAGGGCCATAGATGCGTTAAACACTGTGTTCGCCTCCTTTCCTCTAAAGAAATTACTAGCCCTGGATACCCACGTTTTAGCACTGCCAGGTCCTCCTCTAACGGATACACTAAGCGGCGTTACTTCAACCTTGCAAGTGGATGTGGATTGGAGGTGCATCTCGTGTTGGTGCCACCTGCAACGCTGCTGGATCCATCCTCTTCCTCCTTGTGCTTGCAGGGACTAGGCAATTAACCAGCTCGTTCGGCGCGGGTTCGCGTGGTAAGTGGAGTTAGATAGCACTCAAATTTCCCTTTAGGTCAGTGAATAGCGCACGGTCCCGAAGTTAGTACTGGAGTAGTCGATGATGGAACTCTGATTGCTGAAGTGATTTTCTGATTAACTGTTGCCATCCAGCTGCATGCAGACCTATGCGTTGACGCACGGCTCGATAGCAGTGTAGCAGCGCATGTGGAGACCCGCGTGGAAGAGAACGCGAACGTCTCATCCATCCTGAGGCTGTCCTGTGCCGTGCCTTTGTGGTTTTGCCTGCAGGGGACCGCGGTATGGGACCAGGTGCGTAGATTCCCACATAAAAGCGGCACTGTAGATAGTGTGATCCGGTCTTCACTCCAACTTTCTAATGCGAAATTGGAAGCTCCCGTTCTGTCGTGCATCTCCTTATATGCGCTAGCGGTTAGAGGGTGCATATGCGTCTTTTGTAGGGTGCACGGCAGACAGCTCTTGAGCCGACGATATGCTTGCCATGGGGCATGTAAGGACAGGGACAGCGATGCAATCTAATGAATGAAGCAGGTGTGCGTGTCATTTCTGTGCTTTTTGCTCGCAGCTGAAAGACTACTTAGGCACAAGAGGCTTTTTTTGCGTGGGTGTAGCACAGTTAACATATTTGCTGAGCGAGTGCCCGCTTGGCAATAAGCCTCGTCGTGCATAATAAGCTTTTAACAGGGTGGCGTTGATTATAGAGGATATTCCGCTAAAATAAAAAGACGATTCTGTCTCACTGTTGCGCATAACGTTTAGCAATATCTACAAACAGAGCCTTTTTTCACGCCGCCAGATATGCACAAAACAAACTACAGAAGCAGTGTGTGTTGCCGGCGTTTGCATTCACTGCAGTGGTGGAACCGCATCGCCCTTACTAGGGGTGTGGTGCATATTGTTCAGCATCGTTCTATTCTTGCGTAGCTGGGCGTACTAGATGTTTTTTTCGTGAATGCGATGAATGTACCCCTATGAGAAGCCACCTGCACGCGGCGGAGGAGGGCAGGTGTGCGCGAGCTCGCAGTCCGCCCTCATCAGCTGCAAGCAAGTGGGTACGGTGTTCATGGTTGGACGCGGTTTTATGTGAAACAGTATCCACACTATCGATGATAGTGCTTAAAAAAGCTGTGGCTGGGTCGTGGTGGATGGTAATGTCTAGAGGATTTTCTTCATACCGGTCAAGCACTAGGGTGCCAGTGCAAGTATGTGTGAGCGGAGTAGTTTGGAAAGGACTGCAAGCGGGCCGTTGACTTTCTATCGTGGTGGCGTGCTTCCTGTCCTGCCCCCGTACTGCTCCGGCTGTTGTTTCGGGGCATGCCTGTATCTTATCTATCTCTCCTGCTCGCTTGCACCACTGGGCAGTGGGCAAAGATGCTTGACGCGATGAATGAGCTTAAGGCAGCGGCTGCACGTTTTGCTGCTGACCATGAGTGCCCATACCGTCTGATGAGGCTCACGGGATGTGTAGACCAGTGCTTGACCGACCTGCAAGACCGTTGGACACTGTTTGCGTGTGGGCGGCTTATGTTTCGCCACACGTTTTGGATGAATGGTATAACTTGCAGAGCAATTGGTTGAGCCTCCCTCTGCTAGCGGGAGGCCTGGCAGCGCGCTCAGCTCAACGTCCCAGCTGCCAAGGAACTATGCAGAGTCCTTCCACCAGTTCTTTTCCTAGGCGGAGCCGCACAGATACACGCCGAGTAACAGTTATAGTATGTGTGTTCTTTGTTTTGGATTTCAAATGCAGCTCCACAGCCACTGACGCAGACATTGCCTCCAGGTGCGTCATGTAGGACAAGTGCTTCTTTTGAGCATGTACTCGCACCGCTCAGCAGA
>NW_024016313.1:0-12500 GCF_000499745.2 Eimeria mitis | reverse complement strand
AGCAAAATACCGAACCAATACTGCATACTCCTGCATCTACATCATGGCAGACAGCACACATGTGTGCTCGCACTCGACAGCAAAGATCTCCCAGCTCCTCCTAAGTGGTGGACCATAATGGAATTGCGCCAAGCTGTGCGCAACGGCGAGCCCCTAGTGAACACTAATATGCTATAACTGGCAGTTTTCAGACTCTGCAAGCAAAAATGAGCTTACACCACACATGTTGCGAATGTAGGCTTTTCTCCCTAAATGAAGCTCTGTATTTACGGTGCTGGACAGATGGCCCGCGGGTGGCTCCTTCGTCAACCCGAGTAGTGCCGGGATAGCTTGCATCATTTAAAAAAACCTTGCCAACTGCATTAAACAGTTCTGTATTGCACATATGCGACATCAGAAGCTTTTACACCAAGCTGAAGTTGACTCCCCGAATCCTTAGCATATCGTGAGTATATCCGTTACCTCATAAGGCACAGAAACCCATAAAGGTGGGGCATCGGGTATTGGACGTGACTAGTAATGCAGAACTACTTCTGACGTTTTTATGATATTCGATCCTGGGGAAGTGGCGAACAGCTGGATCAGGCACTAACGCAACCGGCATGTCATGGAGCTTCACATAATCCCGCCTAGGAACGGAATCATTACCCATTGATGGAAACACTCTCTTTGGCATATTCTGCTTTTCGCTTGTGGAACGGAGTAGGGCACAGCGGAAGAGTAGAACTGGACACAAGCAGCATCTTCCGGTCGAGACCATACCGCGTCGGGAAAAAACTGACGAATAATGCAGCTCCACAGAAACTTCCGATAAAGAATTGGGGGAGCTGAACAGAGCGTTGCGCACGTATCAACAGCGTATGCCTTCACATGCGTGTATCACAGCGGTCAGTTTTCGCTAGCTTTTACAAAGGTCTCGAAGGCACAAAAGGTAGGCGAATAAGAAAGTCATGTCATGCGCCTAGTACAATTACTAACCCATGACCGGCTGGACACAAGTTTCACGCCTAGTGTATTTGTACGTTCACACATCCACTCTTGGTGGTTCACGGTAAGTTCACGAAGACATTACCATTATCTCTTACGTTTCTGCCGACAAGTACAGGATCCAGTGGCATGAGGAGATACAGCCTGAATTATTCATGCAGATGTTCGTAGCGATAAAGCGCAATAACGTACTATCTTGATCACTACAGGTGTGCTGGCCAGTTAGTAGAGCAAGCTATCAACACCTTCGCTGCAATTTCTTCGCTTTAGGTTGAAACCTGAGTACAAGCCCGTAGGAGGCACGGTAGGAGCGCCGAGCGTGGAGCGCCAGCTACACCGATATAACCACAATGATTCGAGAAGATGATAGAATGAAGTACGGCAGTTTACCCAATATGATGCAACAAACGCCTGCGTTGCCGGCGGGCACATCTAACCGATTAAACTGACGTAGTTCAAGAATTTCAGTGCATGTTGCCACAATAGGCAAAGTAGATGCTGCTCGCCTGCAGCGGTGCTCATCTTATGACAGGTTTGTGAAGCGCCTAAAAGTGTTAAACACGCATCAGCGCTAGACGGCGTGATGTCGTAGAGGATCCCACTTTCGAAGCATGCATTATGCAACAGCCGTGTGGCTAGGCCATTCGAATTCAACATGCAACACATTGAAGGCCAGCTCTATGTATTCCCTACAACACGTTAGGAGCCTTGTCACTGAATGAAGACTGGACTGCAAACCAAGCATACCTACGAAATGCACAAAAGCTGGCAGTGGACCGTGGACACCAGCGAGAAGCAAATCATGCCAACGTACAGCGGAATGCTTGTGCAGCTACCCAGGCTCTGCCTTTGAGCAAACGACCCCTAAATGCATGATCATAGCTTCTTCGCACCATATCACCACATCCAGTTTGCGGTGTAGCCTCCCGTAAGTGCCATTGGCTGGATGTCAAGAACAATTCGAAGACGTCGCGGGAGCTTCTACTTAACGCTGGAGTTGGTATTTTATGGGCAATGGCAAATAAGAGAACAGGAAACGCGTATGCGGCACAGACGAGAAGCGGAGGTGCGCGCCCTCAACAGGATAGACAGGATGCAGCGAAAGAAAGAAGGCCGAGACAGTGGAAAGGCCGTATAGTATAGAAGCACTACTTGAAAATATTATAAGGCAGCGTACTGCCTGAGTGGCAGCGGTACAGCTTCCTGAGTGCAAGGCTGAGAAGAGCTGCACCATCATCCCACGAGCATCCAGCTACTGCTGGATGCTCTTATCAGTTTGATTAACGCATCATCCCTAAGGTGTGCATCAGGAAGTTTTGTGTCTCCCTTTGTTCCGGGTAGCTTGCTAAACCACTCATGGAGGCGAGCAACCCTGTGAATGTTACCGAAAGCAAGCGGTGTGCGCTGTGTACTATCGCCAGAAAAACACTGAGTGCAGTATACGCGAAAGCAACAGCTGCTTTCGCGGCGCTTTAGCTACTGCCGAAGTAGTCTGACCTTCACTCGGACCGCACGACGGGCCACTCCGCAAAGTACTCTCATAGACTGCCTTTCTCAATTGTTTCGTTGTAGGCATGTTCGCTGTGTTATTTAGAAGATTTGTTGGTGCGCTCCACTGCATTCCGTATCAAACGATACACTCAAAGATCCTGTAGACTCATCGCACGGACATAAAGGATCACTTTTAGAGTCGCATACCTGACAATTCTTCCTCTGGAGCACATGCCTTATCACGCACGACATTTGTGTATGTGTGCACAATCGCTCACGTTCTGCGGCAAAAACGTGCGTTGCGCAAACCGGCGTACGTGGATGAGCCAAAGGACAATGTGCACGCCGATATGAGAAGCTGCCGTTCCATCGTATTGTCCATTACAGCACCTGTCCACCTCGGGATTGAGGCCGCTGCCTACATAAGAGCCTTGAACCTCTGTTGCTCGGAATACAATGATAGATCTCTCTTTCCCAGCAGACGACACGCCAACAAATTAACAGCATGCATCGAAAATATTGCGCAAGCGCGGGACAAAATAAGCACAAACCGAGTGAATCTGCGCAAAGTCAAAGCTCGGCGTAGACTGAAACCGATGCAGCTAGAAGGGCCTTGACACTTCTACCAATTCCTTTTGCATGTAATGCCCAAGAAGTGGAATATGGCGCGCTTTATTCGGCAAATGTTGCCCAACCAAAGCAACCCTTTTCACAAATGCTCAGTCCTCACCGCGACACATTGAATGACGGACATTATCGACTGGCACCGAAACCGGCCTTTCCCCGCTCAGGCACTCAGAAATAGTGTATCCTACGCGACATATGCGGCCCCACAAAGGCAATTGTTGGCTTTTTGCTAATTCTATAATGCGAGTTGGCGTTATTTGGATCATCAACGATTCCGGTTTTCGCTGCGGTTGTCTTTTTTCATTCAGTTGGCGTGCAAAATGGCTCATGGCAAAGCGTTGCAAAACATATAGCGGGACGTATTATACCAAATATGTCCCGTGACACCCTCAGAAATGCTAGTGCATGCAAGGTAGTCTTGTCGCAGGGGACTCCAGAATATTGCAGGGGCGATACACTACAGTAAAGTTCCCATGTACAGAAGCGCGTTTCCGTGTAAGACGATATGCTCGCAAACGTAAGACGTGCCCCTGGACAGCTGTCTACAGAAACAAACAAACGTCGGCGCGCTACACGGTCCACGTGGCATTGAGGTATCCCATGCACTTTTAGGAATTGAGAATACAGATAACATTCCAAAAACGGCAGCGCAAGAACGAAGGGAAAACAGTCCTTCCGCAGTTAGCTCCCTGTGCTATACAGCAGCAAGAAGTCATACTGCGAGTACAGCGTTCTTCCATAGTGAAGACGAATAATGCCAGACAGAGGCTATACAGCCAGTCCTCCTAGAAACTGCCGAGGCTTTATGTCTTGCTTGGGGTTATGAATGTTTGAGCATCTACAGTGAGAATAAACAAAACGTCGTTAGCGTGTATTTCATGAGGACAAACGACAGTGGTCAGTTGCCCAGTAGTGGTATGGTGCACTGCGACTGCTCAGGCTACGAATCATCGCGCAGGGTGTTAACGCACACTCTGTCATAGAACTCTGCAGCTGTTTCCTTTGTAGCATCCATCGTAACTCCGCAGTTCCTGTCAATGCCTCAGTGGATGAAGCCCTGCCCTGTGATGTCACCAGTGTGCTTCTCCTGAACTAAATTCGGTTACCGGGAATATAGAAGGCAATTTTGAGAACACAGCATCACTACTTGAAACGCCCTATACAGTGATAGTTCGGCGCATTGCCCCGCGTCAACATTTCTCTCCACGTGTGGTCCCCCAGGGGCAGCGCCATCGATATTCTGCAGCGCCATTTATTTTCAGGGTTGGTTCATTCGGCAGGTAAGTTGTTACACACTTCTTAGCGGATTTTGGCTTCCATGACCACCGTTCTGCTGTGAATGAACCAACACCTTTTATGGTGTATGCTGAGCCAGTATTTGGGCACCTTAACCAAGCGTTAGGAGCATCCCTCATCGCCAGTTCTGCCTACCAAAAATGGCCCACATGCAGTTCATATTAACCCCAGCAGTTCAATGAAGTAACCACTGGATCTTACCCATTTAATGTTTGAGAATAGTTCGAGGGCAACGCGCCCCCGAGGCCTCTAATCATTCGCTTTACCTGACAAAACTAATAGAACTCCAGCTATCCTGACAGAAACTTCGGAAGAAACCAGCTACTAGACGGTTCGATTAGTCTTTCGCCCCTATACCCAAGTTTGACGAACGATTTGCACGTCAGTATCGCTACGAGCCTCCATCAGGCTTTCGCCTGACTTCACCCTACTCAGGCATAGTTCACCATCTTTCGAGGGACCCACGAGGGACCTACCTTCCTTGGGGAGAATAGTCAGGTGACCACTGGTGCTGACCAAGCCCCAGGGATCAGAGTGGCAAACAGTAACAACAAAAATTCCAAAACCCTAATGCGGAGATTCAGCGAGAAGGCCATTGAGAACCACCGGTGCCCTGGAGAAACAAAAGTTTCAATCGCTTCCCTTTCAGCAAATTCAGACACTTTTAACTCTCTTTCCAAAGTCCTTTTCATCTTTCATTCACAGTACTTGTTCGCTATCGGTCTCACGTCAATATTTAGCTTTACGTTAAGTTTATCACACATTTTGCGCTCAAATCCCAATGAACAAGACTCAATAAAAGCGCGCCGTACGTGGGGAGAAAGGAGCAGGGCAACGGACGGGACTGTTACCCTCTCTGATGTTCTGTTCCAAGAAACGTAGATCTGCCCTCCCACTGGCAACGCCTCTAGAGGCTACAATTTGTGAGGCCAAAAAGGGACTCACAATTTCCACTTTGAGCTCTTCCAGGTTCACTCGCCGTTACTAGCGGAATCATTGTTATTTTCGTTTCCACCGTTTAATAGTATGCTTGAATTCAGCGGGTAATCTCGACTAATTTCAGGTCTAAAACAAACTATTAGATCCAAACAATCAATCATCAAGTAGATGATCAATGGAAGGACGACATACCAGTACTCACACATATATAAAAGTAAAACACTAACTCAAAAACAGGCAGACAAACCTGTCGCCTTCTGTCCAATACCGTGCGAGATAACAGAATAGTAGCAACACTCCAAAAGAGTTTTTACGCACCATCACCACCGTATCTCTTTCGTAAACGAAAGGATAGGGCTAGGCTGCACGAAAAATGTGCATATGCCGCTTTCACGCGACGCGTGCATACCCGTCTGCTGCGACACGCAAAAGAAAAACATCTTGCCTACTGCCGTATTATCTTCAACAGTTGTATGACGCATACACTGCATCTGGTGCCATCAAATGCCCCAAACATACATATTTTCGGAAAACCCAAGCATCGTCTTAGCCTTGGTAAGCCTTGGTTGCGGGGTCTTTCATTAGGAACATATAAGCTTCTCTAGTACGATCGCTTCACGTTTGTGCAGGTTCACCATGTGAAGTTGTTTGAGTTTCATACAGCGCAGCTATTGTAATAAGACCACAATAATTTACGGAGGCCATTCACATCTAAGCCGTATTAACCACAGCTGTACTGGAAGCATTCAAAATATCCCGAGGCAGCTCTTCCAGTGAATTCCGAGCATGCGTTACGCGGTACTGGATCCTTCTGTGAACAAAACATAGGAGGCAGGATACGCCAAGCAGCACGTGAGACACACTGGGAAAAAGAACCGCTGGAGGATGGAGACGAAGTACTGTGCCCTGCACCCTCTGCTGCTTGCCCAAGCTCTGCGACGCACTCATAGCAAAGAACCTAGCACAGAAGCGAGCAACTAGCACTGAAACACGGAAAATCCTATTGTAGCGCATGGAAAAATAGCGGTGCAGACCATACAGTTGTACGCTTCTTCATGCATGTTTGTCTCCAAGCTTTACACGGGACCACTGTATGAGAACTGCAGCAGAAGGGAGGCTCGTACATCCTGTTGACCATTCAAAGTACAGATGCAAAGATTCTATCCTGCTATCTAGACCTCAATTGCCTTAAAAATGTACACATAAAACACCGGGAGATTTGAAGTGCTGCTGCCATCTTGTTTCGCTGCAGAGCACAGGCACGACGACTGCTCTAGCTTAAATGTACGATTGTAGCATATTCTACATATATAACGCGGGTGGTGCACATTGAGAAGGCAACTGGGCAAAGATGAGATTAACTGTCTAGCTCAGGACTGTATCAGACCCTAATCGCCCCTCAAAAGCATCAGCGCGCCAGGTGCAATACGGCTAAATCGTAGTCGTTAGATAGTCGCTTGCATCAGGCGGCAGAATAAGGTAGCGTAGACAAGCATAGAGAATCAAGATGTAGATGCGCCTTTACCACGGTTGAATTGCCTGCGTAGGTGTGCTGCACATAAAACCCATTCTCTGATCACTTGCGCCAGTCCCTGTTGAAAAACTACCAAGGCAAGAATGGGCATTCGGCATTTTCACTTGTCTCCACATCCTATCCCTAGAGAAGTCGTAAGGGACGTCCAACTCTGTATGCATCAATACAAAAATTCTGCAAATATTCATCCAATTTGCAATTGAATTCAGCACACACACGTTATGCGTAGTGGCAGCAAGCTTCCAGCACATTGGAATTCGACGACAGTCGGCATGCTGGCAGGGCTTCATTATGCAGAATTAGGCCCTGGCGACCTACGCGCTGCCAGACAAATCTCGTTTGATGAGCAAAAGTAATGTGTAGCTGCAGGAAGCTAAATATCGATGCAAGCCCACTATCTGCAGCTGTACCAGCAGTTGTTTACAAGCCCGTTGACAGACGAAAAGTGTACAAGCTTTTTCAGCATATGCGGTTTTTCACCTGTATGCACGCGGCTCCTATGTTCCCTGCTCACTACCAAGCAACCAAAGCTTACCCATAAACAGGCATCCTTGTTGCAGAGAAGTCAAGGAATCGCTTGGGCCCTAAGTCATCCATGTAGCAATAGTCAAGGAGAAACAACTCTGCGTTAAATTCGGGTTGAGCACTCACACGAAGCTAGTTTCGGAAATGCAAGCGGTACCTATCTGGTGCCCATCATGCTCAACGATGTACAAAACCCATTACGGTGAATTCGCAAAGCGTACGTTGAGCAACAAGGGAATTTCTGCTGTGCACGCACTTCCAAAAGATGATGCCCCGAGACGTAGATAATTGCACTGTATCGGAAAGAAATTCGTCTGGAATAGCATAAATGTTCGAAGGGTCTGCGTTCTTTCGTCTTACATGCAGACAAACTACAATGCTGGTCATAAGGATGCAAGTTCGTTTGCATTTCGATTCCAGGGACTCGCCGTTCATCAATACTATTACAGGGAGCCAAGACACAATACAGAAGGGGCAGGCTGTAGCTGGCAGTTTGCAGTAAATACCCGCCTCCGCAAACCGATTTATCAACACCAACCCCGTATTGAACGGATAAGTAAAACACAAGGTACCAAAAAATTGTACTTCAACCCAGTGACAACGGTCCTTACGCCAAATCGTTTCAGGAAGCATGTAACATGCGAGAGAAATGTAGGCTATGTGACAGGTCCACTTGCTTGACGTTTCCCCACTCCAAGGAGAAGACCTTCAGATTAACAAACATTCAGAGCGATCGCTGCTTGTAGAGACTAGGAGTATTTTTTCCAACATTTACGAATAGACGGCTTCTAATGCGTGCAGGGAAGCTTCCCCGACGACACGGTTGTTTTAATAAAACGCACTTGCTTCTGTAAATACGCAGCCGAATCACATGCCTTCTTGGAAAGTCTTTGTCCACTCACGCGATATTTTGTAGTCGACTATAGGTTTACTAGATTCTCGCCGGGATGCACACGGATATGGCGCAGACATAGATCAGGCTGACGATTGGCAACGAACTATGCTGAAGCCTACAACTGCAAAACTGTTGCCGTTTCCTGGTACCATACAATGACAAGTAATCAATGAAAAGCTCTCATCGCTGCGCAAGGACGCATCACATGCAGCACATACGAAGAAACACCTCACCATGCTAACGTTCAAGCCACCCGACGCCCGATATTTTTGAATTGAACTCACAGCCTCCTGCGAATACAACGAAAGCACGGCGCATGCGTTCTTATCCATTTTCCAGACAATCTGTAATTGGTCGCACACATTTACCACACAATTGCCAAAATCCAAAATGCAGACAAAAATGCCTCAAACGTGAGTAACGCTACTAACTGTCATCCAACTGTGTCGACGCCAACTACCGCAAAAGCTTTGCCTTTCCGTCGAGCCCTGCAGAACACATGCAGGTGCTTGTGCAATCCGCATCCAAAGCACTAAAAGGGCATCAAGAAATATTTAGTCGCGAAATACAGAGTACAAACGAAGAATTCACAGATTGATTGGATTAGAGCACCCAACTAGGCAAAACACTTCGCAACGAAGACCACGCCACTGGAGTTGAAACCGTGCCCTTCGAAGGTCCTGCAATATAGCAAACGGGAAGGTATTCTCACGCGCCAGTTTTGAAGCAATGTCTTGTTGACCTGCGTGAGGCGGAACGCACGTTCTGTACATTGAACAAAACCTATGTTTGTGGGATCCCCAAGTGCGCATGAGACAAGAAAGAAGTGCCGCAGGCATTGATGAGAACTGAGACGTTGGAACATCTTGCAAGGTTCTCACCAACGATAATGCCCCGAACGTAAGATAATGTAGTTTATCCGACAGTTGCAGCTTTGCAACGGTTTGCTTAGCTACGGAGTTCAAGGAAAAGGGCCTATAGAGTAAGGACCACTCCGAACGAGTGCACAGAGCAAGGGTAGTTCTCTTCAGCATGCATGTATATTCATCTAATAACGGAAGCGGGCAAGCTTCCCCGACGACATGTATTCATAAACAAAACGCTCACGCTCCCGCAAGCACAACGTGAGCGACGTACGTGGCGTTTTATGGTTTCGTGACACTGTCGTAATCTTTCGCATAGGNGCAAGCACAACGTGAGCGACGTACGTGGCGTTTTATGGTTTCGTGACACTGTCGTAATCTTTCGCATAGGTTCGCTACGCATTAGGTGACGGGTAGACGGATAGGGTACAACCGGAGGTCAGGCGTGCAATTGGCATCCAACTCTGTTAAAGCCATCTAGCGCAAGAGCGTTGCCATTCTGCGACACCCTGCGCGAACTGCCAAAGCATCGAAAGCTGCTCTCACTGAGTAATGATATTTTTATCGCCGCCTAACGCACCTTATTCTAATCACATCAATCTCGTCCGAAGCCATAGGCTTTTGATTAAAACGCACCTTCTTTAGCGAATATGAGAGTGATGTGCAGGTGTTTTTTTAGTTTTCGCGACACTTTGAAGTTGTTTGCATAGGTTCACTACACGTTCGATGACACGCAGACGGAAATGGCATAGACATATAGGTCAGGCCTACCGCTAAAATCGAACTGTTGTGCAGCGTAACACTGCAAGACGTTAGCCGTTCCGCCATTTCGCAGCGCCCTGCATAAGCAGCTAATTCATGGTGTAAAGAGCTGCGCCCTACTGGTAGTGGCTTCTCACGGTCGGAGGCCCGCTCAGAGGCAAACGCAATGCAGACAAGTATCTTTGTTTCAGCACATACTGTTCTCGCCACACGCGTGAGAATGGCTACAGTAGAGGTCTTCAAGGGCCCGTCATCCACTCCCAAACTATGATCCCCATGACCGGGCAACAGAAGCGAACAATGGCAGCATCAGCTCCTGCACATGTTTTTTATCACGTCTTAGATGACGACCAGACGGGCATGCCACATATGGCAAGCCAAGTCGCATCATACTCCGTAACAGCAAGGCATGCTCAAACGGCGCCAAAACCAAGTCTAAAGCCTATTCAGAAGATGCCTTCACCGCGTCTCACCAGCATTCAAAATGTGTCCATAATAGCCAAAGTGGTTCTACAATATCTTTGCAGGAATGCGGCCGGTGTCATGGTTGTTTATTATCTCCACAGAGTCATGCGTAGCATGTTTGATTAAAAATCCGTTCCCTTTCGTCTCCGATTTCACGGCCCCCACATAATAACCAACTTCCTCTAGGTTTACGTTTATCTTCGGAGTTTACGGTTTTATAGGAGGAGCAATGTTTTTAACTGCAATATATTGTCCAAATACATATATTTTTTTGTAAACTTAAATTTACATTACTAATATGATCTGGGACGCGTGCGTCCCATATTCAGCTGGACCAACTATCCTCTGTCCGTCGAGTTCATGAGACGCAAGACAAAAAATGGCACGCGGATTGAGAAGCATGTGCCTTGCTGTACTGTTCACAGGCGGGAAATCTGTGTAATCCATATTGCACAGAATCTGCATGGCTCATTTGGATTCAACATGACAGCGCCTACACGTTATTCACAATAGACCCATTACGTTAGAGCCCCATGCATCGCCACCACTCAGGCTTGCTTTGACGCGCAACAACCAGGCTCCACTGCTGCATATGGATATCAACCCCGTGAGAAGATCGCATCCACGCGCCCTGCATTCCATAAAACTAAGGGACTTACCCTACACCAATCAATTGCGAAAGCCTCATGCATTACAAAACAAAGGCATACTTCGGTCCTTTCTGTGCTGTAGCCATCCGCTTGCTCACACCGACTCAGTTTGATCTCGATGAAAAGGAGTCTGCAAATCCACAGTGTCCCAGTAGCCTCTTAGTCCTTCGTAAAGGAGTGTAGGNCTCGATGAAAAGGAGTCTGCAAATCCACAGTGTCCCAGTAGCCTCTTAGTCCTTCGTAAAGGAGTGTAGGCCTAAGAGCAGCACCTAACGCTTGCAGATCGTCCAAAAACCCTTGCCCTTTCTGAAAGCAGGTGTTGCCGTAACTTGAGCTAAAGCAACACATGCATCCCGCTCAAGGAAGCTTTTCACAGAGCATAGCAGCCCAAAGAAGGTCTCCCATCGGCGCGAGCATACACGCAGGTGCTTGTGCAATCCGCATACAAGACACTAAAGGCCATCAAGAGATATTTAGTCGCGAAACACAGTGTACAAACGAACAATTCACAGATTGATTGGATTAAAGCACCCAACCAGGCAAAACACGTATTTGCGCAACGAAGACCACGCCACCAGAGTTGGAACGGTGTCTTTCGAACGTCCTGCCAGGTAACACACGGGACGGTATTCTCAGGCGCCAGTGTTGAAGCAGTGTCTTGTTGACCTGCGTGTGGCGGAACGCACGATCTGTATATTTAGGAAGACCTATGTTTGTGGGATCCCCAAGTGCGCATGAGACGAGGAACAAGCGCCACAGGCATTGATGACAACTGACACATTGGAACAACATCTTGCAAGGTTCTCACCAACGATAATGCCACGAATGTGAGACACTGTAGTTTATAAGTCGAAGGAAGATCCGTTGGGGATGGCATAAGCGTTCCGTTCTCTTCTGTATCTTGCAGACAAAGTCCACTGCTGCTCTTGAGACAAGCCCGCGAAGCCGCTTGCGTTTGCTTTCCGTTCCATGGAACGCGTAAACTAGCCGTGCACAAAGCGTTTATCGGAAACCAGGACACATGACGGAAAATACAGGCTGCAACGGGCTTTGTGAAGCGGACGTACACGTCCTTAAATTACTTTAGCAGATGCAGGTAAAAGGTACCGAGCACTCATTCTCGAACCCAGCGGTACCGGTTCATATGCTTAATCGCTTCCAGAAGCAAATAGCTTGTAGCGGAGATGTAGGTTATGCGCCAGGTGCAGTTTCGAAACGGTTTGCTTAGCTACGGAGTTCAAGGAAAAGGACCTATAGAGTAAGGACCACTCCGAACGAGCGCTGCGTGCACAGAGCAAGGGTAGTTCTCTTCAGCATGCATGTATATTCATCTAATAACGGAAGCGGGCAAGCTTCCCCGACGACACGTATTCATATAGAAAACGCACTTGCTCCTGCAAGCACAACGTGAGCGACGTACGTGGCGTTTTATGGTTTCGTGACACTGTCGTAATCTTTCGCATAGG
>NW_024016312.1:0-1919 GCF_000499745.2 Eimeria mitis | reverse complement strand
AGGGAAAGCAGAGACGCGGACGATACACTTTCGATGAATTGGAAGAGCGTAACGGGCTTTAGCGGTCAGGTCAAGCTTTACGAGTGAGGCGGAGCCGTGTGTGTGTTTACGCCAGTTCCGTTCCTAGCCTTACAGCCGTGCGGTAGGTGGCGCGTTTCGCGGCTTTGGCGCCAGATGCGCGGGGTATTGCTGACCCTTGAAGGAGTGTTCGCGACTGCCTCGGAAGTCTACAATTCGTGTAGGTAGCGACGCACTGCATGGGCAGCATGGGTGGATCGCGGGAACGGTTGCATAGTGATTGCCGAGAGCGTGTGCAGAGGCCTGGGCATGAGTTTGATTTCATAGAGCTTGGCCTCACCTCCGAGGAGCTAGCAGATGTATGAGAGACGCACTGACCTGGTTGGTTGAGCGCAGCTGGATGCTAAGGGCCGATTGCTACATACGTCGCGGAATTGCCAATTGTTGCTTCGATGAGAGTATATGACGGGTAGCAGAGCTCCCCGGGTTCCCCTAACAGTCATGTTGGATATCCCTCTTATGTTTGGTAGAGTATTAGAGGAGTATTGCGATGAACCTTCGGCTGGTCCTGAAGGATTTCGTTGCAACTGCCTACGCTTATGCAAGAACTGGCGATGATAACCATTATTTTAAATGCTTTTTTCACCGAACGAGGCGACAGAAAGGCACCTGGGTCGCTCGGCTTCCTCGGGTTTTAAGCTGCACCTCCTGCGTTCAGATATGCGTAGAGGGTTAAAGGGAGAGAGTGAATGGCAAACTCAGATACATGACAAAAGGCGCACTGTATTTCACTGCGCCGTTATAGACGCCAAGAACCTCTTTGGGAAACAGACAGTCAATATTCGACTTACTGTGAACGGCAGGCGCCTTTCTGGAAAGCTAAATGCCAAGCGAACTGTTAAGGATCCCAGACCATGACAAGGGCCAAGTCTTTGTGGGGTAGAGCGTACCGTGCCCCGTCTTCTGTGCACCGAGCGTAGCCTCTGCAGAGCAGGCTTGTGCTGGCGTTGCGCTGCGATATATTGAGTATCGAGTGGCACTCGATACAGGATATGTGTTGCGCTTTTGCTGTTTTGCAAGCAATTAAAAGCCAACCCTATACGTGCAGCAAAGCCTATCGTGGACATAGTTGCTCCGGCAAGGTTTATTTTGCCCGGATGTTTTAAAGCGAGTGCGTGTAAATATCATGCATGGAAGGGCTGACTTTGGGAAGGCCAGAGTATGCGCACACCGTATACTCAGCCTGTCGCGTGTTGAATGTATCGTTTTACCCCTTAATTACTGCCAAAACCAACTACAACAGTCGTAAATGCTGACAGCGTGGGGACGCAATCTGCCTGACCGGAAAGAGTTAGACTACCCGAGACCAGGGTGCACGTGGCCTTGCATCGTTGTTGCACGGAACTGTTCACCTTTGCGAAACACTTTGCATCGCAGCAGTGGTTAGAGATTTCGCGTCGTCGTCGTTGCGTAGTATCGGCGGACAGCACAAAGGCAACTTTGCGGCTGTGCTCGAATTCGCATGTGGGTATGCTGACGTTGTGTAGGGATCCCCCGCGGATCGCTAGGCACGCGATGCATGTTATGTTCAGCACGGCAGCAAAATCCGACAAAGCACCTCATATCGAGTTCATCCATTTCTGGATTGACCTGCACTCAGAATGCTCCAATCGTTTTGGCGGCTTGGCTCCGTGTGCGTGTATATCTTGCGTATGCACACATTGAATTAGTGGGCCAATGGCGTCCACGCCACGTTAGTGGTCTCTGAGATTCATTACTTTTTCCCAAGGCTCAAAAGCACTATTTTTGCACCGTAGTGGTGGGGGCGTATACCAGGCCTTCCGTCTTTAGCAACTACATTGGTTTTGCGCCTGTGGCGCATGGCTGAGCGCCACGTGAAA
>NW_024016310.1:0-1922 GCF_000499745.2 Eimeria mitis | reverse complement strand
CTTCCTGATCGTAGGACAGTGCCGGAGTTCACGTTGTCACAACTTATGGTTTTGACAGCGCAGCACGGCATTTCGGCGCTTCCAGCTCCCAAGCTTCTCACTGCGCGACACTCCACATCCGCGCGCGGTATACACTAACAACGTAGACCCGGCACCATGTTTAGCTGCAAATGAGAATGAAACACAGAAAAGGAAATACAATTTCAGAGGCATCCTGCTTGCCATCCTTAAATAAATTCTCACGACAGCACTAAATGGCGATATGTCATAGAAAATCCACTGTTTTCAAGGGCTACGCTGCCTAACAGGCACCTGTGGTAAATATTCATGTACGGAACGTACGGGCAGCTAGCTTTCGCCCGGTCCACCACATGAAAACTGTTGCGATTCATACACTGCACTTCAAAAAGCGTCTTGAGACAATCATGGCCAAAGTCTTGAAAGGATCAATGTGAAACCTCCTACACTCAAAAGTCAGCAGGTACGCACGAGCTGTCAGCATCATAAGGGACGAAAACCGACCAGTTATATGCTCACCAAATCACTGATAATCTTACCTCTCATCCAATGCCGGCTCAGTACGGTTAACATGTTAGCATACGCGTTTCGTGCACATACAGAAGGAATATCTCTTGTGTTCCAGCAGCAAAGCAGGGACGGGATGCGCAAGATGACACTCACTCCTACTCTTGAGATGGCCCGTTTTTTACAAGTCTTCCCACCTAAATTCACCAAAACAGATGAACAATGCAGGCGATACATGCGAAAACTCACGTCCTGTGCCAAAGCGAAGGCGGAACTACATGCAGAGACAATTCTGCCTCGACATTCCACCAGACGGCAAATAATGAAAAGTTTGTAAGCACTGCAGCATCGGTGATCAACGGACGCTCATCATAATACGAATATGGTTGCTATAAAGGCATCCATCGTTGTATGGCACATTCATATCTGCCTGCCCGCTGTCAGGCACACATTCATATCTGCCTGCTTTCAGGCAGATATGAATGTGACAACCACTTCAAGCTACATTTACACTGAGGCAAGCAGCAGCTGCACTGAAACCGTCTATGAAAATCCTGCCTTCAATAACTTGCGCACTCCCTGATAAAGAGTTAAATAGGTGGCCACTGCACCAGCATTACACCTGAAACAGCAGCTTAATGTTGCCCTTCTCCGCATCACCGTATCAGAAAAGTTGTACCGCCCCTGCCTTCCAAACAGGCGCGACAACCCTAAACCCTACACACTCAAATCTAATCGTTACGCATGCGTTGTAGATATAGCTGAACAGACTAGTGCTGTTTCGTAGCCTCAGCGGGTCCAAGCAAACGAGTGTTGCCTGCTTAGCATCAGAAGCGTACGAGCTGTTACCAGCAAGGTTGCTTTAGACAAAAGATCGATCTTTGCTGCATATTCAACATCTACATACAAACCCATTTGCTGAATCGCCGTGCAGATTTTACACAGTGTTGGAGAGCAGCTGATTCTGTAGCGACGACATTGAGCGTAACAGAAACTATCATATACATTGACTTTGTAACTCATACGAAAAACACTCACAACCTGAATAATGAAGGACCCACTTGCGTTCCGCCTACCAGGGTAAATCCCTAGACCACCAGTAAACAGAGGCAACATACTTGAGCTGCTCTGCTAAACCTGGCCTACTACGTTCAAGCAGACCTTACCGCCTGTTCATGCAAAATGTTCGTGTTAAAAAAGCAGTAACTTTATTAACCAGACAACCCAATGAAAGCAATCAACCCGCGTGCAAGAGGTATACTGAACGTTGCATGCAAAGTGGACCCATACTTGCTGAGATCAGGGATATGCCGCACCACTAAACCAAACTACTCAATGGCGCAAATAGTTTCGTTGTGCGCAAGGAAGAAGACAACAGAAGACTGCTAGTGCAACTG
>NW_024016308.1:0-1922 GCF_000499745.2 Eimeria mitis | reverse complement strand
CCGATGACCCGTCTTTCAAATGCGCCGAAACTCAGCGAAGGTGATCAGCCTGATGTGAGGGCTTCGGATAGATCGATAGCTCGGCCTTAACTAAAGCAAACCAGAGCTGGCCTTCAGCGGGTTTGTCCACTGCAAAAGCATTTCACGAAGGAATTGCTCGCCTTGAGTTGTGTTTCTACGATGCATCAGATTTGGCACATTTGTCAATTCGCTCCTCATGAAGATCCCCGAGACGCCTCTGGTTCGCAATATGGTGTCGATGATGACCCTGACACCGTATTACAGGGAAGATACGCGCCTTGATTTGCAGGTGAATTGCTGAGGTTTCCACAAGCCCTTGCCCCGTAGCTCTTTGTCGCATGGGACTCACGTCGATCTACTCATTATTAAATTCCTGCCGTTGCTTGAGCGAGCTCTAGGACAGTCCTACTACAATTATATGTACAGGATCTGGAGAAGCGGACCGATGAGGGCGTGTGCAAGATGGACCTCCTCCGCAGTTTACACCCAGTTGAGTTCGATAATTTCATCGAGAGAGTTGACCGCGACAGAGACATGTTCACCATTAGACAGGAAATAGAAGACCGGGTTACAGATTCACCTGAACGGCGTAATCTAGCCCTACAAGACATCCGCGCACAAATGCAGCAATGTGGGCTGCTCCACCGGTAAGGATCTGGTCTGTTGACTAGAGATTCGCTGCACTTGGATTCTGTTTGGCATACACACTAGCACGTCCTGCATTCTGGCATGCGGTTGGTGTTGCAGATATGATCGATTCTGTGAAATGCTTCAAGAGTGGGCATCCTACAGGGGCCAGGTGTTGATGCGCACAGTCTACGGCATCATGTACTATGAACAAGCGGTTCGGATGCAGGCACGTCTTCTCGGATGGCGCTCGCGCATTGCCGGATCTGGCAGTACCATAGATGCACTATTAATTCTCAATAAAGCATTTAGCTTTATTTGAATTACGCATCCAGATATAGAGGCAATCGCGATTCAGCCTGTACGGTTTTGCATTCCATTTTAATCTTGTGGGTGAAACTTGCAGGCTTATATAGAGGAAACTCCTCCAGAGGAGTTGCATCTATGCCGAGACTCCAATCGGCTTGACGAAAGCCAACTGGATATTATTAGGAGCCCAGAGGGGGCACTTTGGAAAGAGATTGTCGGGTTTGCTCCTCCATATGAAACGAAGCAGTCAACACGGGTACATTGAACTCTTTGGTTATCCTTAGAACTTCCTAGGCAGCAATCGTCAGTCTTCCCTCTGAACTTGGAGGAAAGTAATATCTGGCTGTTTCGTGCTGTTCAGGAGCTCGCCCAACTGAAATACCAATATGTGGTTGCTGCCCAGGAGTTTGGTACNTGTTTCGTGCTGTTCAGGAGCTCGCCCAACTGAAATACCAATATGTGGTTGCTGCCCAGGAGTTTGGTACAGACCTGGGTGCACAGCCTCCGACAGATGGGTGCGAGCCTTCTCCATTGCTGCGCGCCCAATTGCTTAGAAAGGTGTCTCTGTACAAGCTGCTAGTGCGCTACCCAACCTTGCGGATCGCGACGCTTGAACATGAACGTACTCCCGATGGCAGGCCTACAGGTCACAAACTCAGTGTCCTCTACCGGCTAACCGCCGACATTGATCCTACTGGACAACGAATTTCTTCCCCAGATGCAGCCGCTATCACAGAAATGAAGACTGCAGGAAAGTTCGTTCGGTCAGCAGACGGAGAATTGCTCCCAGCACACATTCCCAACCTTCTTATTCCTGCACCGCGATTACCTGTCTGCACGCCAGGAGCCAACATGGGAACAGGATCTACTGTTACAATTAAACCCAGATGCGGGGGCAGCAGCAGTGGAGGGGTTCGATCGGCAGAGGCCGCTTCCAGCAGCAGCAGCAAAGCGGCTACTGGTTC
>NW_024016307.1:0-1925 GCF_000499745.2 Eimeria mitis | reverse complement strand
TAAGGCTGTCAAGCGTTCTCATGGTAATCCAGCTCTAGCAAAGAAGTAAATTGGCCACAGGCTTCAACGGGTATCCGTACGGAAGCGCAGTCTAAGCAACAGCCGATGTTTCATGGGCCAGTGCATCTACCCACTTAATGCGTCCTATTCAAAGCTGGGAGTCATCATTCGTATTGCGTGGTTTCCCAGACACGTATATTAACCAACGCTAATATCTCAACGCCGGTCCCCTGCAGGATAGCGTAGGCCTCCATATGCCTTGCTTTCTCATGCACTTCGGTGTCCGTTCCGCTGGCATCAATACCCCCGCCTCCGAACGCAAAGTGTTCTCATCCCATATTGCACAGGGTGAACCGCGTTGGTACCCAGAACGTGCAAAAACAACGAACGACCGGAAGACATACGTTCGCAGTGTTTCCGTAAAAGCCAGGGCGCGCATCCGCGAAGAAGATCCGTTTGCACTTCCAGTGCTAATACCTTGCCAAAAATGACCCTGCAACGTGCTGCGCTTCCCACAACTGGGAACAAAAATGGCGCACTCTCTAATGCACAGTTGCCATCAGGCTCTATTGCGACGCGCTATTCACGTACTGGCACAACCATCACGTCTGCTGCGCTATGCTTGGTTGCATCAACGCAGCTTACTACCTACAATTGATCCTTTCTACAAATTCCAAATTTGGTTTAGCTAGCGCATAAAGGGTTGAGTGGCTTGGCTGCGCGCTGCTGCCGCTTTGCTTTAGCATGCATGCAAACATCCCATTATTCGACACACGTGCATGCCTAGAGGATATTCATGCCCAACACGCCTTCGAAGATACGTACAAACAGAAGGCGCAGGCAACCAAACGCCAGTTGCAGCAAACCAGCTATTGCGTGCTTCGCGGCGCGCAGGCGCACAAGAATCACCAATCACTTGCATGCAGACATGCGTCTAAAACGGAGTCACTCCGCATATATAATCTTCATGAGCCGCGCAAATATGCTCGGCGATGGCGTTTAGTTGCCCTCCAGGAAGCAATGCGTGCTCTTAGACAATCAGCCTAGCAGCGGACGTTTCAGAGGCCACTGCGTATACCCAAATGATGCGTTAGAGCTAGTTCGGGTCTCCTTGAAAAGCCCAAACGCAGCGTATCGAAATGTGAATAAGCCACGAGAACACTACAGCCTAGCGCTGTACGATCCAGCGGACGCTGGGCTCCACGTGTACCGGCACGAGGTCAAATATGCTACAACGGCGTCGCGCATCCTACTGCCACGGATTCCCCAGCGAACAGTAGAAGCACAGGCTGGAGAAAACCTTAACCAGGCGAATCTCATAACCTTCATTAAAAATAGCTTGGACAGTAACGGGTTCCTAATATTATTCCCTCCTCCGCAAGAGGAGATGCACGTCCTAAAGGCGGGCCATAAGAAATGGAGCAGATCCGGTTGACGGTGTGTGTATGGTAGTGGCACCTGCCGCCGCTTGATGGCTCGCAAATGGACGGTTCGGACCCTACTGTATCTGCCTTCCTCAACGAGGCGGGTAGGCCTACTTCACCACAAGCGGGTACAGGCAAGCCGCTGGCTGCTTTCCATCGCATGAGACGATGCGACGACCAAGTGGCGGAATGATGGATTCCTTGTAGAAATGCAACGTGTACATGACACACTCCACTCAGAAAGTTAAGGCTGCTTATGGTTTTCATGGTCTCTCACTGCTAGCAAAGAAGCGAACTGGCCACAGGCTTCAACGGAGATCCGTCCGAACGCGCAATCTAAGCAGTCAACCCAGCAGCTGATATTTCATGGGCCGCTGCAACTACCCAGTTACTGCGCCAGGTCCAGGTCGAAGCCGGAAGTTATCATTCTTATCGCATGGTTTCCCAGTGGCACATACGTATATTGACCAACGCTAGTCTCTCAGCGGCGGTCAACTGCGG
>NW_024016306.1:0-1927 GCF_000499745.2 Eimeria mitis | reverse complement strand
ATTCAAAGACAATGCATGCGTCTATATGTTCCAATCCAGCTCACCACGCAACACAACAGCTGAACACATCCCGAGGATATCCACTATAGAAAGGAAGTTAAATATAAACATTCACGTGCCCTTGACCAGCAAATACAGATAAAGCCCATTCATCTTCTACAGAGATCAAGCGAGCTACAAAGGAAGCTCGTTGTGCTTGCCGATGAGGCAGCATTGAATCAGTAGTAGTTGCACCCAAATGTACTGCAGCTACAATTCCACTGCTTCACGCTGCCCGTGACCGCAGCTCCTCTGCTGCTGCATCCAGGATGCTTGGCAACAGGGGACGGGGTTAGCTGTCACTAGCGAACCCTTACCTTAATTCCCCGCAAGCTTATTGACCTTATTTCAGCTCACGACCGTCGCCGAGTAAGTCTGACGACCCTCGTTATACTTGGTAGCACGGCACGGTTCATTGGAGCGGATGCGAGAGCAACGAAACCCACCCTGCAAGGTGGCCCCACGCGCAGTTCAATAAAAAGGGAAGGAAAACGAAAGCTGTTTTTCCTTTTCTGTAGGCCAAATCACCCGCAAACTTCAACAGATTCACCTCGGCGCAATGGATATTGATCATGATTTGCCCGCTCGTAGGGGGCCACACACGCGCTGTGGAGCCTTGTCGAGCAGCTGCAAGCTCTACTTCTTCATTCAATGCGGGGGAAATTGTGTTTTTACCAAAAAAAAATTAGGAGGAATGCCTCCGAGTGTGCCGACCATCGGGATATGACGGACGCCGGAAAGTGTAGAGGAATTCGTTGGTTACCTCGGCCTACATTTGCGTCTTCAAAATGCATCGGAGGAAGTATAACTGCTCCGGGCATCTTACTTGTCGGAAGCGGATGATCCACGTTGCTGGCCACTGCTAAGTGACGGTGCCGCCTTCCCAGAGTATATCAGTTACATGCACACCGTCCGATACGCTCTGCGATGCACGTGTATTCCTAGATCCACGAGGGCAGAAGGTAGGGCGGCATTACGAAGACCTAGCCAAAAGGAAACTTCTGTAGAATATTACATTCAGCAGAAGCAGTCACTGGCGAACAGAAGTTTAGGTGTGGGCCACGGAGTTATGTACCATTGGTTCATCGCAAGGCTGCCCCCCCTCGAGAGGAAACTGATAATTGGCTGGGCCACGGAAATGGAACTAGGGGGTGAAATGATTGAACTTACCAGGAAAAAGGAGGGTGTTAAGACACTCTTCGATCCATAACCCATGGATATTGGGGCTGTGGACGCAAGACCAATCCAGAGAAAGATTAGATGTGGCACCCGGAAGCAAACAAGGAACACGACCCCCTGGACACCGAATGGCGGTACGGAACGGCGCATGTGCGTCTTGTGCGCAGTAAACAGTGCCACATGTTTCCAGCTTGCAGGCGCATGAAAAGGTCAAGTGAAGCCGAACCTGTAACTAAGGTGCCATGGCAACAAACCAAGCGAGCAGCGAAGTGCCCTGGACCCCACACACCGCGCCGCTGAGTGATGGGGCCAAAGGTGATGATGACCCCACCCGCAGATCCACCTCAAGTCAATTCTGTCATTGCACGAGTTCGTTTTTAAGGCTAGGAGTTGCAAGCCCTACTCGATACCCTCCTCGATCGGAAGTCGCGGCAAGGAGATGCAACCTGCCCGCCCTCTCGTTGGCACATTCCGCGAGAGGCTAGGCTTAGCGGATGGTAGGCAGGGTAAAATGATCGGCAAATATACGGTTGTAAATTCTCTCTTAGTCCAGAAACGGGGAACATTAACATGAGAAGGGGCTTCTACGTCCGACAAGTTCACCACAGGATGGGCAAAAATATGGGCGTAAAACGCTCCCTTAGTTGTGGGGGCAGCAGAGAAGTTCTGTGCTTCCTAGATGTATACTTTCTCATTCATCGTATGTGTT
>NW_024016305.1:0-1927 GCF_000499745.2 Eimeria mitis | reverse complement strand
AAGAGAGACAGCATGTGTTACCTATTATAATACATGGTGATGCATCTCTAGCTGGCCAGGGTATAGTATATGAAACCCTACAGATGTCTAGTTTACCTGCGTATACAGTCGGCGGGTGTATACACTTAGTAGTAAACAACCAAATAGGGTTTACTACAAACCCTATAGACTCAGGCTCAGGTAAATACTGTACAGATATAGCGAAAACTATAGAAGCCCCAATACTGCATGTAAACGCAGATAACCCTGAAGCTGTTGCGCATGCATGCGATATAGCCCTCGATTACAGACAACAGTTCAAGCAAGATGTTTTCGTTGATATTGTCGGGTACCGACGCTTCGGCCACAACGAGCTAGATATGCCCAAGTTCACTCAGCCGTTGACTTATAATCTTATTGCGAGGAAGAAACCCGCGCTGGAGATATACTCGAATAAGCTTATAGAACAGGTAAACCCTCGTAAACCCTTGTAAACCCTTGTAAACCCTAATACCCTAATACACTAATACACTAATACACGATGAGTACACAACGAGCTAGATATGCCTAAGTTTACTCAGCCGCTTACTTATAATCTTATTGCGAGAAAGAAACCTGCGCTGGAAATTTATTCTAACAAACTCATAGAACAGGTAAACCACAAACCCTTGTAAACCCTTGTATACTAAACCCTAATACACTCATATACTAATACACGATGAGTACACAACGAGCTAGATATGCCCAAGTTCACTCAGCCGCTTACTTATAATCTTATTGCGAGGAAAAAGCCGGCGCTGGAGATATACTCTAATAAGCTTATAGAACAGGTAAACCCTAAACCCTCATAAACCCTAATACACTAATACACTAATACACGCTTCGGCCACAACGAGCTAGATATGCCCAAATTCACGCAGCCGCTTACTTATAACCTCATCGCCAGAAAGAAACCTGCGTTGGAGATATATTCTAGTAAACTCATAGAACAGGTAAACCCTCGTAAACCCTAAACCCTAATAAACACTAATACACTAATACACGATGAATACACAACGAGCTAGATATGCCCAAGTTCACTCAGCCGCTTACTTATAACCTCATCGCCAGAAAGAAACCCGCGCTGGAGATATATTCTAGTAAACTTATTGAACAGGTAAACCCTAAACCCTCATAAACCCTAATACACTAATACACTAATACACGATTTGGCCACAACGAGCTAGATATGCCCAAGTTCACTCAGCCGCTTACTTATAATCTTATTGCGAGGAAGAAACCTGCGCTGGAAATTTATTCTAACAAACTCATAGAACAGGTAAACCCTAAACCCTTGTAAACCCTTGTATACTAAACCCTAATACACTAATACACTAATACACGATTCGGCCACAACGAGCTAGATATGCCCAAGTTTACTCAACCCTTGACTTATAACCTTATTGCGAGGAAGAAACCCGCGCTGGAGATATATTCTAATAAACTTATTGAACAGGTAAACCCTCGTAAACCCTAAACCCTAATACACTAAACCCTAAACCCTAATTCAGTATACACTAATACAGGAAACACTAAACACTAATACACTAAACTCATACAACAGGTAAACCCTAAACCCTAAACCCTAATAGAGTAAACCCTAATACACTAAACCCTAAACCCTAATACAGTAAACCCTAAACCCTAAACCCTAATACACTAAACCCTAATACACTAAACCCTAAACCATAATACAGTAAACCCTAATACACTAAACCCTAAACCCTAATACAGTAAACCCTAATACAGTTAACACTAAACACTACTGCAGTAAACCCTAAACCCTAAACCCTAAACAAAAAAACACGCAGGTCTGGTTCGTTGCTTGTTGTTCTGATTTTTATGTATTGATATATATATATATATCAATACATAAAAATATATATATATATATATATATATATATATA
>NW_024016304.1:0-1928 GCF_000499745.2 Eimeria mitis | reverse complement strand
TATTGGTAAACTATGCACTACAAAGGCTCTCAAAGGCACAAAATAAAGGCAGGACGAGTTACATCATTAGGAAACTGGCGTCTTTGTTTATGGTATTTGACTGTCTAGTGTGCGCAATTGAGATCCTGGGGAGCAAGATGAATACCGACGAGTGGTGGCCTGGGTTTGTGCTATCGTTTGAGACGGATTATCGGCTTCCGCAAATAGCAAGAATGCAAAAAACAGAAGACGCGAACAAGCTGATTAATAAACTCAGTTCTGCACTGGCAATATACAAGCAACAAAGGCGCCCGGAGCCTAAGGTAATCATTGATATGAAGAGGACCATTTTGAACCTGCCATACAAAGGCACCCAATTCTCTCACCCGCTGTGGAGGCTGTGGATACAGGATGATAAGGATTTCTTTGGCTCTAAAGACGATTCGGAAAGTTCCTCTGACGATGAAGAACCTGGTCACGGAGAAACAAAAGAACCGTGACCCATTCATCTAAGTATTCGCCCGTTCAATTAAGGATACGCCCTTAAGTATGCAACAGGCTTTAACTTGTCTGAATGCCGCGAGTTCTATAAAGTGAACGGCTACCAAAGATAGCCAAACCTGTGTATGCGTGCTATTCCGTTTGTTTACCTTGCTCATTGGCAACGATTGTTGATGTTTCGAGCATCTGGTGGCGCTTTAAAAAGTGAAGCTGTGGATTTCAGTCTTCTTCATTGCTTCTCACCCACGAGCTGCATGCGGTTTGTTATCACCTAGGCCTCGATGCATACTGAGGCATTTGTTTCGATTTCTCAGGCAGTACCTGACGAAAAAACACACTTGCGTGCGTTGGTTCAGATTGTCGCTGCGTGCTTGCTAACCGTTCTGGGGGGCGGCTCTACGCGCTGTGCACGACAGGGGCAGTTATCACAGATTACCATAGGTTTGCTGAACTTATGTTAAAACTGCATCTTAAAATTGCATCTGGCCTTTCTTGTTGATGACGGTGCAGTAGATAAGGCACATCCTTTGCTACTGCATCGAAAAGCAAGTGTCGCGGCTCCTTCTTATACGGCCCGTGCGCAGCTACTATCTAGGCGGTACTAACGCGGGCCTGTAAAGGTTCATGACTATCAACCCTGCTGTAGTTTTACGAGGTTTTCAGGTTAATGAAACCTCGAATACTTAGCTTTGCTCCCGACCCTCAATACTTTCAGCGTTTTAAAGAGGAACCCCTGGGTAGCCGCTGCCCAGCCTCACAGTGCATCGAAACGGCAGGCAATAGAAGAGCGACTGAACGCTGTAAAAAGGTATCTGAGTTGGTCTGCACTTCTGCTTGCTTGCAGGCTGCCTGTGGCAGGCCAAGAGATTGTTTCACATTTGCCTACAGTGTTGGCGAGTGCATGAACAGGGGGATTTGTTACGCTTTCATGTGAGCCTGTCTTGCATCAAGACTTGCAGCAAGGCATGCTGCAACCCACGACAGGCCACCACCTGACAGCTACAGCCCGGAGCCTTTAGCCGGAGTGTCCTGGAGACCTGGGGGAAGGAGAGGGTGCCGCATGCACCTTGGAATTCTTATCTACAGCATTTTGGCCCCACTGCAGCTAATGCCAGTCCCCGGCTACCGCCAAGGGCAGTTCGTCATAACTGCTGCACCCAGGTGTGTAGACGCGAGCTGCCGCTCAGGTGCATAATTTACGATTTCTTCACACGCTACTCCCCATTACTGTGAAAATTCACTTATGCGCGCATTTAGTACCAATGAATTGAACTACGTAATGCTTCAACTCTCCGCTGCGGGCTGCGCCGTGGGAAGGCTCCGTAGGCACCACGGTTTCGGCAGGAGATGTTTTACCTCAGTCATGCCACCTAAAGTGTCAGGAGGACTCAAGTGTAATGCTTTCTCTGCAATGAACACTCTAGAACACGACTTCGTCTACTAGACAG
>NW_024016303.1:0-1931 GCF_000499745.2 Eimeria mitis | reverse complement strand
TTCGAACTGGCTCTGGCTGCGCCGGCTTCGCTTTACAAAATACGGTGGGCCCGAGTATGGGTCGTGCGCAACATGGCTTCGGTATGCACTCGTCACTGGCGTATAGGGCAGAACGGACACCTAAACAGTACATGTGGTCGTCAACGTCGCGCGCGAAGGGCAACGCAGATGCTGTTTGCTTTCTAAGTATCCCTAACGGGTGAGATATTACAGGTGGTTGACGGCGAGTGCCGTCATACTACAGGCGTGACCACTAGCGGGGCCAATGCAGTTTTACATTTTCTCTACAGCTTGTCCAGTATACGACCTGGACGGAAACTCCTTACTGCAGCAAGAAAATTTTGTCAAGCCCGTACATCTCAGTCCCGGCTACACGCAGCAGTGTAAGCCGCCACGTAACCCTCGCTTCTGTGCAGATACAAGCAGAGCGCAACGCAGCACGGTGGCGCGGAAACAAAGTGATTATTGAGGAGGCAAATCATGACATTCTCTCCATGTTACGCGCGCGCCACACCCCTGTCGCCGCATTCTTGTGGCTGCCGCCATATATATATGTTTCACGCAAAAGGAGAGGACATTCAGTCACAGCAGAATGAAACGACCCTTTGCACAGGCCATCCAAGATACGCAACGCGTATCGCGCTGCTTGCTCTCTTCGCCGTATCCGCAAGTTTACATGGGTTGCGAATGATGCTGCAGAGCTGAATACTAACCGCATCGTAGCGTAAGAACACCAAACGCACTGTCTGTAATGCTTGGAGGTTGCAGCGACGTTTCGCGTCTGGTGCTCATACCCAACTATGTACATATATGCGAAGCGTCATGTAGCCCAGTGCACCCCACGCCAAATAACCAAGTGTACAACCTTCAACTGGTCGCTGAAGCTTCCATTCTAAAACGCAAGCATTGACCGGTAAAGCAACCACCTCCCCGCAATAGCGCAGCCTTGTAGCGGACGGGTAAGCAATGCTCGCGTCAGCCACCGGACGCCCCACCCTTCGCTCAAATACCAATACTCGCATTGGAAGCGGACGCGCTCGCGCTTAGCAATTATAACGCTCAGCAAAGTGTGCACAGCCTGCAAGTGCACTCAAACGAATGTCAAGGTGAACATTTTCGGCAAGGAACCAACGGTTGACAGTTGCTTGCATCTGTCAAAATCCACCGGCGGCGCGCAGAGGAAGCGCAAACAGTTATCATCAGCCCGCAAGCGTTTGCTGCGCTACCCGGCGCCAAGGGAGGTAGTGCTGCCGTGCTGGCTGGATCAACCGTTCCCAGTCCCGCAGCGTGGAAACCTCAATGCACCAGAACCACATGTGCAGGCGTAGGTGGTGCACAAGAAGAGCAGTGGCTTACGGAGGGTAGTTGCAGTTCGGNAGAACCACATGTGCAGGCGTAGGTGGTGCACAAGAAGAGCAGTGGCTTACGGAGGGTAGTTGCAGTTCGGTATAGGGCGTCCTGTGTCCTGTGTGAGCTTTCGGAGTTCATAAGGAAACGTCATTTCACAATGTATAATGACCACGGCTATATGTTCTGCGCAGCGTGCACTATGGCACTGATGCACTTGCCAGCAATGGTACTAGAGCAACGCATGATGTGGGCGACGTCATGCGCGGAGTACAACGCCCTGCCCGTTGGCTCACTGAGTAGCTTTGGTGGTTAATTTACTTTACCTACTCTACAGGGAATGCTACCACATTAGACGGGTGAGCAAAAACAACTAAAACACAGTTCTGTTCCGACACATATGCAGAAGTGTCTCTGAAGAGACTGCTGGTTTCGCCAGGCCTTGTCTTTTACGCAACGTTTTACCAACACAGGTGAGTTGACATATTGCTTGCTAGTCTGATACATTGTAGCAAAGCAAACCTTAACCTGCACCGCGACAAACTTCACCTTACTTCTCAGGCTAACACCCCAACAGGGCGATG
>NW_024016302.1:0-1932 GCF_000499745.2 Eimeria mitis | reverse complement strand
ATATATATATATATATATATATATATATATAAACATAAAAAAAAATATATAAACATATAAAAAAAATATATAAACAAATAAAAAGCTGACCAGTGAAGCAGTAGTTATGTATATTTGTTGCACTAAAAAATTTTGATTGGTAGCGGGGAGAAACAGCAGCAGCAAAGGTATCGGCATTGAGGTGTATAGACACCGCAGCAAGCAGCAGCGTGGGCCTCGTGCTGCTGCAGCAGATGCCGAAACAACGAGCAAATAAACCTGCACCTGCAGCACCACCAGCAGCAGCAGCAGCTGCAGCAGCAGCAGCAGGAGGAGGAGGAGCAGCAGCTGCAGCAGGAGCAGCAGCAGGAGCAGCAGCAGCAGCAGCAGCAGCAGCAGGAGGGGGAGAGAAAGAAAAAGAAGAGACAGATAATAAAGGATGCAGGTCCAGTGCTTGCAGCACTAAATCACGATTCATAAAACCCCCTGCACACACAAACCCTAAACCCTAAACCCTAAACCCTAAACCCTAAACCCTTTTTTCATTTTTGTTTTTTTTTAATACAGCTGTAAATCCCTTTCTTATCTTTTATATATTTCTCCTTAATGTTTAGGGTTTAATGTATCTAGGGTTTAATATATTTAGGGTTTAGGGTTTAGGGTTTAGGGTTTAGACCTTTTGTATTGATGGCCCAGTAGCTCCCTTTTCGCAGCTGAGCGAGAGAAAACCCTAAAATATTAAAATGTAAACCACCGATAGAAACCCCAGAAGAAATACGTTTATATAAACTACGAATAAGGAGACGATCAGATACACCAAACCCTCTCTATACACACAAAAAAAAAAGAAAGGGTTTAGGGTTTAGGGTTTAGGGTTTAGAGAGAAGGGTTTAGGGTTTAGGGTTGATAGCATATAAACCACGAATAAGGAGACGGTCAGATACACTAAACCCTCTCTATACACACAAAAAAAAGGGTTTGGGGTTTAGGGTTTAGGGTTTAGAGAGAAGGGTTTAGGGTTTAGGGTTTAGGGTTTATGCAGCAGAAGAGGAGACAGACAGAAACACCAACACGTCTCTATAAAAAAAAAAGAGAAAAAAGAAGAGAAATGAAACTCTAACAATATATAACAAGAGAAGAAATAGGCAAAACAGAGAAAACAGAGAGAAAAAAAGAGAGGGAAAAAAGAAAAAAAAGAGAAAAGAAAGATAAACAAGATAAAAAAGAAAGAAAGAAGAGAGAAAGGAGACAGAAAGGAGACAGAAAGAAAAAAAAAAAAGAAAAAAAGAAAATAAAACATACATGTTTGTTGTTTATAAAAAGAGGAGAGAAAGCATCATCTACGAGAGAAAAAAGAGACAAAAAAAATAAAAAAAAAGAGAAAAAAGAGAAAAAAAAAAGAGAAAAAAGAGAAAAGAAAGACAAAGAAGATAAAGAATATAAAAAAGAAAGAAAGGAGAAAGAAAGGAGACAGAAAGGAGACAGAAAGGAGACAGAAAGGAGACAGAAAAAGCATACACGTTTGTTGTTTATAAAAAGAGGAGAGAAAGCATCATCTACGAGAGAAAAAAGAGACAAAAAAAAATAAAAAAAAGAGAAAAAAAGAGAGAAAAAAAGAGAGAAAAAAGAGAAAAGAAAGACAAAGAATATAAAAAAGAAAGAAAGGAGACAGAAAGGAGACAGAAAGGAGACAGAAAAAAAACATACATGTTTGTTGTAGGTGCGAGAGCATCGTCTACGAGAGAAAAAAGAGACAAAACAGAGGAAAAAAAGAGAAAGAAAGAGAGAAAAAAAGAGAGAAAAAAGAGAAAAAAAAGAAAAAAAAGAGAAAAGAAAGACAAAGAATATAAAAAAGAAAGAAAGGAGACAGAAAGGAGACAGAAAAAAAACATACATGTTTATTGTTTATAAAGAGAGGAGAGAAAGCATCATCTACGAGTGAAACTCTAACAA
>NW_024016300.1:0-1933 GCF_000499745.2 Eimeria mitis | reverse complement strand
TCTCTTTAGTCGTGAAGTGCCGAAGGTCACAAGGCGTGCGTAAGTAAATGATTGTACTTTGCGTTTGCAGTATTCGTCAGCGTCCTGGTGAGCTGTGCAGGTTTGGGGGTATGTAGGTACCGCCGTGTTAGGATTTTTCAGTTATATCTAGGGGTGGCCCTGGGGTGGCCAAACGTCCATCGGGGTTGAGGGATATGGCCACAGGGCTTGACTGCAAAGCTGCCGGTTAACCGTGTTAATGAGTGCTCGCACAGTCTTTGGTGAATGGTGCTATTGCCTCACGCCTTTATTTGAGCCCGTCCTGTGGTAGATACGTGACGGGAAAAGGCTGGGATGCGTTGCTTTTTATGTCGGTTTACGGTTTGGGCTATGTTTTATTTGGAAACTACTGCAGGTGCAGCCAGTAAGGGGGCGTTGCTTGTTCATTCTATGCAGGGCAATATGGCATTTAGCTGCGCCTTAGCACTGCTTCGCGTTGGAATGCAGACTTTTCGATGATCACAGCTGTCAGAAGGCAACACGTACACCATTTTATTACTCTGCAGAGGCACAGGTTTGCTTACGGATCGTCGTGGCTGTTGAAAAATGCTATACTGGGCAGCAGTCAGTTGTGCATTGGCATTTATTGGAGGGAGGTGGAGGCGCCGCACTGCCAATGCCAGGACAGCTGCAAAGCCATTCGTGTTCATCGCCCCTGTATAGCACGCTTCTTGTTTCTGCATTTTAATCACTTTACTATGGCAACAAAGCAGTGACTGGCGTTCCGCACTGCGTGTATCTCAACTGTTGTCAATTTGCGCCTAGCTGGGCGGGGCCTGTGGAAGGTATATTGCAATGGAAACCTTTCACCCATATCCAGATTGGTCACTCCAGGTGGCAACGCTTCTACACAACGAACATGTGACTGTGGCTTTGTGCCATAGAGCGCTGCAGTGCCACGGCTAGGAAACCACTGTGGCTTCTGGACAAGGCGACCACTATCCGTTCATTATGTCGTTTTAGTGGAGATTCGATGTCGTTTGGCAAGGCAGTGTCGGCGCAGACAGTGAGCGGCAGTTACTCGCTGTAGTAGCACAGGCGGGCAATCCATTCTTCTCGTGGATACGGGATCGCCAGCGAGTTCAGGCCTTGGAAATAGCAAGGAAACAGCTTGGTGCAGCAGTTGCCCTCTTGCTCTGAGAACGCGCTAGGGTGATTCGTCGTACGCCGGGCAGTTGAGATGAGATTTTGCGAGCCATGGACTACGGATCGATATTCCACGCACGCAAAGGTGAAGGTGCAGGAACGCCTGAATCAAGGTACATTCAAGCGGGTTGTGTTTCGCTACTGCACGTTTTGGCCGGCGTTTCTGTGACGTAGGTTAAACAGGGCCCTACGCTGTGTTGACAGCGCTAGGGTGAGAAAAAACAGAGGCCTTCGGCATAGAGCGGTCTATTTCTTGGCGCGTGTTCGTCGAATTGCTTCTGAGTTATTTGGCAAGGTAATTCCTGTGTAGGTAGATAGCGGCAGTTCTTGTTGCTACACTGGCGGCTAGAGCATCTCAATCCGCAAGCGAATTGTGTGGTGGTGGAAGGCATAGCCTGCAAACGAAACACTTAACTTGGCATTTCTCTGAAGGACGGTCTGTGGCTTTACAGAAGTGGCAGTTCGATGATTCCTGGTGGACGCAGATGCAAAAGCACCTGGGAAAACGGTGCCCTGCTATACAGGCAGGACTGACGAACCCCAACTCACGACAGTGCGGAAACATTTGTTCCGACGACTCTCTACGTCGCCGGTGTCTTTCTGTATATAGGTTCATTATGTCAGTATGACGCGGGGCGAGTGAAATAGGTGGCCAGTTACAATGCTCTCAGCTTCGCACGACGTGGCTGCTGCCGTCTTTAGCGAAGCGCAGATTTTCTAGCAACGCTCGGCACTGCTCTGATGGGCA
>NW_024016299.1:0-1934 GCF_000499745.2 Eimeria mitis | reverse complement strand
TTGCTGCTGCTGCTGCTGCTGCTGCTGCTGCTGCTGCTGCAGCCCTGAAGAGCCCTTTCACGTAGCTGCGACGGCAGCAACAATTGTTTTGGTGTTGTTACTGCCTTGTTTGTGAATAAAAATAAAAAAATAAAAACAAAAATATATTATTTTTTAATTTTTATACGAGTTTTAGCTGCTGATTGCAGCAGAGCTCTCAGTCTGTTGCTGCAGCAGTTTGTTTGTTCTGCTGCTGTTTCAATTGCTGCAGCAGCAGCAGCAGCAGCAGCAGCAGCAGCAGCAGCTGAGCTGCGGTTGCTTCCCTAGGATTGCATGCATATTGGTGTAAGTTGTTTCTTTTTTTTGATTACATTTTATAAAATAAAAGATATTCTTTGAGGAAAACTCTTTTTCTTTTTCTTTATCAGCAGCAGCAACAGCAGCAACAGCAGCAACAGCAGCAGCAGCAGCAGCAGCAGCAGTGGTGGCGTTTTTCGGGTGTATGCGCAGCTCAAGGGTGGTGTGTATAAGCATGAAAAAGATGAGTAAAAGTGTATTTTTTTTAGTAAAAAAAGAATAAAATATAAAATAAATAAATAAAAAAGAAAGAAGAGCGTGTATATATCCATTCCTAGCCGCGAAAAAACCACCAACCCACCACCATCAGCAGCAGCATCAGCAGCAGCAGCAACAGCAGCAACGATGGTGACTACGGCATCACCAGATATCTATAGACGCGTAATAGAATATGGATTAAGAAAAACATCATTAAGGTTTGATAGATTACTATTACAAGCATTTATGGCGGGTGTTTATATAGGAATGGCGGGGCAAGCGTGCAACATATTTGCGGGTGGAACACCAACAGCAGCAGATGATACTCGGAGTGTATCTACAGCTGTACAAAAATTTATGTATGCTTCTATTTTTCCCACTGCTTTTATCGCGATTATATTTACAGGTGCTGAGCTATTCACGGGGAATACAATGACGATGCTGATTTGTTTGATAGAAAGAAGAATAACGATATACCATTTATTAATAAACTGGTTTGGTTCGTTCCTTGGTAACTGGCTAGGTGCTTTATTTAGTGCTTATTTTCTTTCTTATCTCCCTGGAGGGTACGATAAAGAACCTCTCTATACATATATGTGTACACTCCAATATACAAAAATAAATTATACTTTTATACAGTGTTTATTTAGAGGGATAGGCTGCAACGCTCTTGTTTGTTTAGCTGTATGGAATGTTATAGGGTGCGATGACCCCGCTAGTAAGATACTATCTCTTTGGTTTCCTATAGTTACGTTTTGTGTTGCAGGGTACGAGCATATAATAGCGAATCTATATACACTGCAGCTTACTCTTATTATAGGCTGTCCTGGTGGTTCTATTGGTGGGGTTGTAAACCATAACCTAATCCCTACATTTATAGGCAATATGATAGGTGGGTGTGTATTGATTGGGGCTGTATATTGGTATAATTTTTATCCTATAGAAGAGTATACACATAACAAACAAGATATGCTTTCTCCCTCTCCTTCATCTGCTTCTGCTGCTCCTTCTGCTGCTGCTGCTGCTGCTGCTGCATCTGCTGCTGCTGCTGCTGCTGCTGCTGCTGCTGCTGCAGCAGCAGCAGATGCAGAGAATGAATTCCCTATCTCACGTGTACACTCTAGGGCATCGGTAAGCCCTAGTATTATTGGTTTGGGGGCTAAACCTACTACTGCTTTTGCTGGTGCTGCTCCTCCTGCTGCTGCTGCTCCTGCTGCTGCTGCTGCTGCTGCTGCAGCAGCAGCAGCAGCACAGTGGAATGTATATGATACCATGCGCACACACTCAGAAAGCATCAGCAACGCAGGCAGCGTTCATGCACAGCCGACTCCTGCTGCTGCTGCTGCTGCTCCTGCTGCTGCTGCTGCTCCTGCTGCTGCTGCTGCTCCTGCTGCTGCTGC
>NW_024016298.1:0-1935 GCF_000499745.2 Eimeria mitis | reverse complement strand
GTCGCCGTCTACGAACAGCACGAGAAAACAAGACTCACCGCTCACCCATTTCCTACTTGACCGGCCCTTATCGTCCCTCCCCAACCCTTCCGCTGCAGGTCGTTTCTTTCGTGCACATCGCTTTTCTTTTTCCTGTTTCGCGTTTGCCTGCGTCAAACGCTTCTCGGCACGGGGGGGGATACTGTAACGTGTGAGCCCTGCAAGTGAATAAATATGTGATATTCTAGCTAGTACAGTGGAGTAGTCGCGGTCCTTTAGACGGGAGCTATACAACACGACGCTGGCCGACAGTAACCGGACATAATGACACATTGGGAACGGGAGCCCGACTACTGTAACGCTTGTTCTCTGGCCTTTATCTAGGACAGAGGCGAGCTGCAATGTAGGGAAAGCAAGTGTTTCCCAAAAGCAGCTGACCTCCTTCCCCTTTCCTTAGGCGTCATGGGTGTTGGCCGCAGGGTCTGAGTGTTGCGGGGAAGAGGCTGCCAGAAATGGGGTTGCAGCGCATCGCGCTGCGACTGGTAGTACAAGCCAGCCCCGCGCGTGCACACAAGGAAGCGTCACCGAAGCTTCCTTTGCTGCATGCTTTACCTCTGAATGTACTTGTAGAACGTTTGCAAACGTTTACACGCAGCGTACCAAACCCAAGTGAAAGCTTCTGCGCTAACACCTGCTACAGCTACGGAATATCCTCCCAGGGATCTCCGCAGAACGGGCATTCGGCAGCACTCTACACAAACGGATTTTGTTTTTCGGTTATCTTCTTGAAACCAAGACTCCCCCCGTCACTTTCTTTACGTTCCCTTCCAGCTCACGAATGTGCCCGTTCGACCGTCGGCTGACGACCCTACAGAGTGATGGCTGTGTGACTATTCCTGCTTAAATCACTGGTATTCTTGTTAGACGTAAATGGATTGAACAAAGTGTTAGATTTGGTGTTATAGTTTCGCATATCTATCCAGTTGGCGTGGCGGTGCCGTGCAGATCCCCCGGGCACTACAGGTGACTTAATGTCCTTCCTAGATGCATCAAAACCAAGTCCGCTTTTTGCCAGTGCATTGACACTGTAAGCAAGTTTTAAGCACCTTTATGTCATCAGAAGCGAGCCTGAGAGCACATGGAAGTATGTGTACTGACAGGACCGCTGCGTGTATGCGAATGGTGCCGCGCTGGACCGATCAGGATGTCAGCTGTAGAGAGCATTGAGGCAGGACACGCAGCGATACGAACTCTACATCACATTCCAGTCCAATTGTATGCAATGCATCCGCTGTGAAGATTTGTTTAATTAATTTATTAGCATGCGTCGTTCCGTGCCACTCATCGTTTCCAGTGTTGTGCTCTTTGTGGGGGTTAGCGCAACACTGGAACCGGAAGAAACATTGCCTACTACTTCGGAAGGCACACCCGAGCAGAATGAAGAGAATGCTGTTTTGATTACTAACCACCAATCTGAGAAGTCTGGGAGGGTATGCACTACTAAGCGTGTCGTCGCGCTCGCCCTCCTGCCTTTCTCCGCTGCTCTGACATTTGCAATTTTTCACCTCATCCTACGGCACAGATCCTACCAAGCTGCAAAGGAAGCTGAACGTATTGCTTCCGTACGTCCTGATGCGCGGTTTGCACATCTCTTTACACTGCAAAGCCTCTCGGCGCGATTGCTGGGCCTCAACGTTGCCGCTACGGGGCGTTCATTGCAGGCAAATCTAATAGTTTTGAAGTGCTTGGTTATTTGCAAATGTTTTCAGAAGGACACCCCGTCTATCACTCAATGCGAACCTACAGACTCCGCCGACAGCAGCCGCAGTTGCTACAGGCTTACGGACAGAAGGAACGTGAAAATGAGGTCATGAAACCTTAAGCGTCTTTTATCCATTTAGCATAGGACCATCGGGTGAAGGGATAAATGTCAACGCATGCCAAAGCCTGCCACTC
>NW_024016297.1:0-1936 GCF_000499745.2 Eimeria mitis | reverse complement strand
ACGAGATCCAGATTTTATCTCGTGGGACGATGACGAAGGTGACGAAGAAGGAGAAGGGGATGAAGAAGGAGGAGAAAAAGGCAATTCTCGTGGCAGTGATGAGGATTATGTGCCGGCAGCGAAGAAGACAAGGCAAGAGGAGTTAAGGGAGGAGCAGGAAGGGACTGTTTCCCCCTTAAGTCCTTTTGTTGCCGGAGCTCATGCTGCAGCAGCGCCGGAAGCAGCAGCAGCCCAGCCAACGGCGGCAGCACCACCACGAACAGCAGAAGCGGTGCCAGCAGCTGCTGCACCAAAAGCAACTGCACCACCAACAGCAGCAGCACCACCAACAACAACAGGAGCGGCACCAACAGCAGCAGCGCCACCACCACCAACAGCAGAAGCATCTCCAACAGCAAGAGAAGAAGAAGAAGATACGGCGGAGATACTGCGACAGCACATATTGCAGTACGTTGATGATGCTTTAGCGCAAGATTATTGGGATGTAGGAATATATGAAGAGTTCGACTGCGCTAGATGGGTGGAATTACTAACAGACGAACAGAGTCCCGGAGAACAAGGAGAGGAAGATACGCTTCCTTCAGATTCTGGGGATGAGGGTCCTTCTACTGGCCTTAGTGCTGCACAACGTGAGAGGTTGCAGCATAAGAGGCAGCAAAGAAGAGAAGGCGATTTCTTAGCTAGTGTAGGAGCAGCATTTTCACTAGATCCTCGTTATCAACCTCTAGGAGCAGTCCTAGTAAATCCCATTGGCTGTCCGGTTGAAGAAGAACAACCACAACAGCACGAAGGAGAAGATGAAAAAAAAGGAGAAGGAAAGAAGGGAAAACCAAAAAGGAAACATACATCGAGACAACTGGTATACACCGTCCGTATACCCAATACTGACGCCTCATACGTCGTCGGCAGCAAAGAAATCACAAACGAAGATGTAAGGCTGTATGCTTCGTTTTATGATAAGTAGAAACCATAAAGAGTTGATGATGGATCTACAATTAGTTTTAATACTACAGGTAGAAATAGTAAAGAATGATGTATCAACTGATGNTTGATGATGGATCTACAATTAGTTTTAATACTACAGGTAGAAATAGTAAAGAATGATGTATCAACTGATGACTAGTGGCATTGTTGTAGGTGGAAAGGGGAAAAGAAATAACAGTGGATTGACGGTTAGTTTAATTTCTGTCAACAGAAAAGGAAAAAGAAGTGGTGCATATAAACAGACGTGAGAAAAGGAAGAGGCTATGGATCCGGTTAGAGCAGAAACAATAGACAAACGAGCAAACAAATGAACAAACAAATGCATAGACAAACAAGTAGACAAATAAACGAATCGAACAACAAGCAAGCAAGCAAACAAACAAACACGCACAAAAAACATGAACACGCACACACTGCACGCGCAAACAAACAAACAAGGAAGTAGACAAACACAATTACATAAACTAGCTTACGAAAAAAGTACAGGAACAAAGAAGCACCCTAAACCCTAAAACCCTCAACTCTAAACCCTAAACCCTAAACAAGACTAAAGCAATAAATAGGCAAATAGACAGTGCTTGTTGTCGTACGAGATGGATATGAGAGGTCTATGCAGCATATTTATGTGCCAACGCTGCAGGGCCACTGAAAACATTTAACCTGTTCGCTTTAATCTTGTTATTGTTTTGCTCCACTCCTTCATGTCCTGCTTGTTCTTCTCGGCCCCCCTGTTTTTCTTGTTCTTCCTGTTCATCTTGCTCTTCTCGTTCTTCTTAATGTTCTTCTTCATGTTCTTGTTATTTGTCTTGTTGTTCTTCTTGTTCTTGTTCTTATTTTCCTTGCGTTTTTCCTTCTTCCTCTCTATTTCACCAACCGTTGTCATTATATTATGGTTTGAAAACATAAAAGTTTGCGGTGTCTGTGCGACACGTTGGTTTGGTGCGGTTTGTCG
>NW_024016296.1:0-1936 GCF_000499745.2 Eimeria mitis | reverse complement strand
CACAGCATTTACATCATTGTACTTAGCCCACAGAGGCCTCACGCCTCCGGAAAGGCAAGCGAGAGGTGGCGGGCTTGTCTGCTGCAGCGACTTCTATTACGGTAGCATGAAGAGGAGGTACCTATGATGCACTGCAATCTCTCCCCCCAAATGCATCAGTTAGTCACAGGCTAACTTATAATAAATCTATAAAGCATAGGCACATGAACTTGCACGCAGCAACGAGGAGTCGCGCATCAGGTGAAGTTGCAGTTGCTGCCTATAACTCATGCTGTACCGATCGACCTGTTGAATTATTGACCCTTCAGTGTTCAGCAGCACCGTTTCAGTATTCCTATTTCGATATGTTGTTTCAAACAGCTAGCAAGGCTCCTGTGTGTGTAGCGTTGCAAGGTTCACCTGGACTCAATAGAAGCTGCTTTGATCGAGCCTGCACCCGAATAAGTGGTTCATATTCTCTATTTATAAGGTGAATTGTCTGAATAACAACTATGTTTAATGTTAAGCGGAGCCGTTTTCTACTGAGTGAGGATCCACTGCAATGACGGTGGCTTGTGGGGCCGTTCCCTATGGGCCCCTCGTATATTCACATGATCTCGATAATCCATCATTACGAAGGTTGATTTTTTATTTGCCTTTTGTATAAATTATTTAAAAGCATAGGATTTCCTGGTCATTTGAGTGTTCCACCTGTATCGTTTCGGGGGTCTTTTGACTATGGGCTGCAGTAGCCCCAAGCCCACCCTCGCTGTATAGGAGAAGGGATAGATATCCGCAGTGGATTTCTCTCCAGTGGAAAAACTTTGGTTGAGTTGAAAAGGGTGGTGGCTCCTTTCGTGGTGGACAAGGACCTTATGGGGATGGAATTCGTCGTGGGGGATCACTCGGGCCTGTGCAAGGAGCTCTCTTGGCTGTCCGCCGATACCCGGCGTACACGCATTATAAAGAGGGCCAAGCAGAACCGTTCTTTGGCTGTCACTTCCCTCTGTTGGGCAGGAGCTCCAGGGTAAGTCTGTAAACAGAAGAAAGCTTTGCCTTCAGTTTACGATGCATACTAGCAACACTCTAGCTTTGCCGTCTGTTGTTGGGGTGAGGCGAACCGTGCACGTTTGTATTGAATTTCAGTGTAGAATGACCTCAGTGTCATAGTATTGCTTCACTCCGCATTAGAAGATTGACGAGTGATCACGAGTATAGATAAAGAGCCGAACCCCGTTGAGTGAAGTGAACTGTGTATGTTTGCACAGCGGAAGAGAGGCTTCGGAGATTGCAGTTGGCCGTGCATGCGGATCCGTGGAGGCGTTCGCAACATCTAATGTCGTTTGTGAGGCCCCTCTTGATGCTGCATCTATTGCGGGAGTGGGTTCCCTTCAGCTGCCTTTGCGATCCTTCCAGCTGCCGTCAGCACCTGTAGCTCTTTCACTAATTGGATCAGCGAAATCACGCGCCTACACGCGTTCGCTGCTTTGCAAATCATGGCTGGCGAGCGGTGTGACACCGGGCGAAGCATCGCTTCGCGATGCCCTGCTGCCATCACCCACAGAGGCTGAAGCCGATGCAGCAGAGGACTCAGCCTGCAGCACAAGTTCCAGCAGGCTGTTGCTTGCCGTTGGCCAAAAGGGTCATGCCTGCGTGGTGGAGTGGGAAGAATGTTTCAACACTCGTCTTCTCGAGACGCCAAGTGATCCAGGAGAAGCTGCCGCATCTCTTGAGGAGGCCGTTGATGGGGAGATAGAGGACGTGACAGTGCAGTTTCTTCCCATAGAGAAGAATCCCAATGCTGAGCCTTGCGCTGTGCAGACAGCGACCAAAAGTAACACGTTTTGCTGCAGAGCTGCGTACCTGCTTCCAGCCCCCATAGCTGCTGCCAGCAGCCATCCCTTTTGCCATAGTCTACTGGCCTTCGGCGGAAAGGAAAACGACGCGAAGGTTGTGG
>NW_024016295.1:0-14653 GCF_000499745.2 Eimeria mitis | reverse complement strand
TGGGCTGCCGATCACCTGCTTTTTTGTCACAACTAGCCGAATGTCTCTGGGTTTCGCACTTCAACCCATGCACGCCTCGTGCTTGCTTCTCACCTGCCCCGTCCGTTGAAGCTCGAAATGCCTTGGAAAGTTAATTATTCATGGTGTATCATCACAGGAAACAAGTTGCCCGCAAAACGCGCCTACGGATGCAGAGCCATGGCAAGCTTCGGGAAAGCCAAATAAACAAGCTTCCATGGTCTGAATCATGGCGGAAACATGACGCCGAGAATCGAATTCCAAGGCCGGTGAACGTGACAAATAACCCCACGCACCATCTTCAACCCTTTCAAGGTCACCGCAGGCGCCTGTTCAGTCTCCTTATTCAGGTATGTTCGTCGGAAGCGCGCACGAACACTGATGCCAAAAGCCATGTTGAAGGTGGGAGACAGCGGTCTAAATCAAAACATACCGCGGCCCAACTACCTTGACAGAGGCGGAAAGTCTCGACGAGTGGAATTGATTGAGAAGAAACACTGAAACTCTGATCATCCGAGCTGCTGCGTCAGTTGCAGAAGTTCAGCCGCGGTTCATTTAAAAAGTAATGGAGCTTTCGCTGAACAGCCTATATGCATTGGTGTGAAGGGAGCCTGAAATGTGGTGCTGGTAATAAAGTCTCAAGGCGGAGAGGCTCGTCCACGAACCCCCCCACCGCGAATTCAACCCGCCTAAGCACGGTCACCGCAAACACCTGCATAACCCCCTAATCCAGGTACGCTGGTTTGAATCATGCCCCCAACATTGGTGAAAAACATCGTATTGAAGGTGGGATGTGGAGATCTAAATCTGCACAGAAAGAGGACCAACTACCTCCATAACAAGGACAACAACCCCACCAACCATCTTCAACCCGCTAAAGCAAGGAAGCTGCAAACTCCTGCACAGCCTCCTAATTCAGGTACCTCAGTCTGAAGCATGCCCCAACACTTCTGGTGAAAATTATATCGAAGATCGGCTGTGGCGATCTGGATTTGCACACACGGCAGCCCAACTACCACTGGAGAACAAGGCACTCCACTCGACGAGAAGCCTGGTAGAGGCAAAAGTTGTGTTCCTCAGGCTGAAGATCGGAACTGCTGCATCAGCTGTCAAAAGGTCGACAAAAAGTAATTTAAAAAGAAAGTGGGGCGTTCGTTGAAAAGTGTTTGTTATGCCGCCCGTTCGAGGCCGCGTTTGCGTCACCCCCGCCGCAGGTGTTTCCCACCAGATGGGGCTTGTCTCGATCACTTCCACAGACGCTTATTGAACTTGAGAACATGACGTACTCATGAGTGTGCAGACACTCAGATTTTGTGGATCTTCCGCTCAAGGTCCTCTTCGCTGCGACATTCTTTGTTACAATACAATAGTTCGAGGTCGAAGGTGTTTACAAGGCCCCAGGGACCCACGCAAAGTGTATATGCACGAACTGATGGCGTGCTGGACAAATCGTAGTGAAGGCCTCCATCCGCACATCCCTTCTACCCTTTGCCTACTTGATCATGGAATTAAATATTTTTCGACTTGATTCTTCGGGCCCGTTGGTACAACGAAGCTAATAATTCGCTGTTTCAAGGAAGTGTCGTGCGACCGCCCGAGACAGAGGTCGAGGCACCCCAGCATGCGCTAGTTGGCAGAAAGGCTTGTCTCCACTTGCTCGACGAGCAGATGAAGTTGTTTTCTATTTTCCAGTTCAGCCTACAGTCTATCAATATCCCTGCTCAGTGATCTGCCTGTCACGATTCCGACAGACCACTTGGAACCAATGGCCAGGACTGCGAAGCCCTTCTAATTATACAGCGATGACTCCCCTTCGAGAGCGGATTTGGACACGTGGGCTGGGTATATCGCTTGTGGCTTGGTAATGTTGACAATGGTGTACTGGGGTTTGGTACGATTTATTAGGGCTTAATATGGTTTAGATGTCTGAGTGCATGCCAGACAGAAAAGAAAAGATATACGTACCTATACGTATAGTACTATGCATATGACTCTTTCTTAGGCAGAAGGCAGCGAAGCTCAGCAGCACCTGGGGAGGAAACACCAGTGATATGCCTGGAACTCTTTCAGAGCTTTTGTCGCGCGTTGTCTTATCTTCACTAACAGTAGCAAGCTGTATATGATGTGCACTTGTAATGCCTATCGCCTAGATGTTGAAATGTTTAGGGGCAGAGGGCCCACATTAACGCTGCATTGTTGCGGGATGGGTCAACGAGTGGAGTGCTGTGTATAGAGTTCACTGCACAGCCTTTTTCTAAAACATTTAAATTTTTTGTTGCGTTGCCTTTTTGCTGCCATTATCTGGCTGCAGGCTAAAAGCTGAGGCGAATAAGGACCAAAAAAATGCCTATGCAACGGCAGCTGCAGCATTAGCTGCTGCAGCTGCTGCAGCATTTGCAGCAGCAGCAGCAGCAGCAGAAGCTGCAGCAGCCACAGCAGATGCAGCACTACAATGTGCTGGTAAAATACTTAAACGTTAGGCTGCATGTTGGTCTGTTTCTTTCTGTGGTGGTGATTCGAATATGTTTTTCTGTCGCTATCTGCGTCTATTATCCCGGCTTATCGCAAGCTGCGGTGCTGCAGCTCCTCCGTTTCTGTTGCTGCTGCTTCTGCAAGAGCAAACAACGGCCAGCCCAGGCCGTTGTTTGCTCTTGCAGAAGCAGCAGCAGGGCTTCTCACGGGCTGCTCGCTTGCATTTCCCCTTCTCGGAACTGGTAGACGAGTTTTGCCAACGCCATTAGCGGGGTGGAGGATCTTTTTTTTCTCTCATTCGCATTGTCGCGGTGAACACAGATCCCAGCAAAAACTCCGGAGTATACAGCGGGTCCGCGTCACTACGTGGAGTTGGCGCCTGCGGCGGCAGTGGGGCCAGTGGCACCCGCGGAGGCTGTGGGGCCTGTATCGCCTGTGGAGCCAGTGGAACCTGCCGCGGTAGTGGAGCAGGGGGAGTTTCAGGGGCCTCTGGAGCCTGCGGAACCGGTGGGGCCTGAGCCGGTGGTACCTGCGGGGCCCCTCTGGCCTGTGGCACATGTGGGGCCTCTGCGGTGTGTGGGACTTGTGGAACTTCTGCAGACTCTGGTGCCTCTGGTTCACGGGAAGTTGGTGGAGTGGGAGGCGGCGTTTGAGACCAGAGGTGGGTCTGAGGTCCCCAAGTGGCCTGAGGCTGCTGGGAAGTCGTGGAGTTTTCACGTCGCTCCGCACTGGCCGCTCGGAGTTCTTCAAGTCTACGGAGGCGGTCAATCCGAGGGTTGTAGGTGTTTTCGTCGTCGGAGTCATCGGAAGAGTCGATCTCGAACTCAGGCGGAAAGTCATACTCATTGAAGTCGGCGAATTCGGCGACAGAGGGTCCAGCTGCTCGGAGCACGTCAGGCGACGCCAGCGGCCACTCTGACGAGAAGTCCCTGGGACTGTTATAGGTCTGGAGAGAATTAAAGAAAGCGTCGCGGGACATATCCGACTCCAGTTGTCGCCGGTTCCGACGATGCTGCTCCATCTGCTGCTGTCGCTGCAGCTGCATTAAATACTGCTGCTGCATCAGCCGCTGTTGCTGCATCTGCCTTTGATACTGCTGCTGCATCTGCTGCTGCCGCTGCCTCTGTCGTTCTTCGGCCAGCCTAGCCGAGCGGCTTTGGGCCCCCCCGCCTGCTGCAACACGAGGCGGAATCTCCGAGGGAGAGTGGCTAAACATGCAGTAGTTCCCCAGTGCGCATAATCCGTCTCTAAAGAGTACGCACCCTTCCCTCCGCACCGGTCTCTCGGGGGTCACTGGCCTGTTCCCTGGGGGAGTCACCCATATTCCTCGACCTTCTCTGCTCATTTTCCGTGGGGGTTTTAACGATAATATCAAAGTCGATGGTTTGGGCGATTCGTTTTTGAAGAAGATTTTGTTTGCCGTAAGCACTGTTGCTGTTTCTGCTTCGGCTGACCTAGCTGATGCGCGGCAGCTAGGCAGCGACAAGCCGTGCGCGCCGGTGACCAGCGGTCGGGATGCTCGAAGCCCAGCGAGCTGTGTGCTCTTCCTGACTAGTCATCTGGAACCAGGCAAATAAATTTAATTCGTTCGTATTCAATTATTGCATATGTATCCATTTTGCCTGAGATAAACTGGCATTCCGTAGACGTGAGTGCGCCCGATGCAGTGTGCGCAGTGTTGGGCACATCACGTCGTGGCTCTCCCACCCATCCGTCAGCTCACCACTACTTTGCCTATTCGCCTTATGACGTTTTCTCTAGAACAGGAGTAACAGAATACAAAGCGTAATAAACAGAGCTCCGCTTTGCCGCTTTAACTCATAACTTGTGTGGCACTTGTATCATAGCCGACCCAATGCGTCGAGACGATTCAACGAACACACTATAGCCTGTATTACGCTGGCAGTATTCTGCTCTTGCAGCGGTCAAGCAGCAACCGGAAAATTATTTATTTAAGGAATATTTGCCCCTTTCCCCTGTATACTTGGGGCCTAGGGTTTAGGGTAGGTGCAACAATGCATTTTCGCCGTTTGTTTTCGCATCTCTTCACAGCTTTGGGCTACCGATCTTTGAAAAAATGCACATTCGCCTGTTTGCTTCTACTTTCGCGCTCACATGCATGAACACACAACGTGTAAATGGCTTAATACATTGAAGGCCCTAATGATAGTATTACTTATGGCAACATGCACAGTTGTATTGCCTGACTAATAACTTTAGACTCCAGAAGGGGAGCCCCGCAGTCTATGATAGCGCAAGCGTACAAGATAGGCGAGGCAGAATACCATACATCCGAGTTCTCGTCCGCCTTCTCCACTTAATTATTAGAAATTTGTCCTCTTTTACTCGATCGGACATTCGGGAGATGTGCGGGTCCAGCTTGATTGCTGTCGACATGAGCCTGTATTGTTTGCATACAAGCGGAAGCATTCCAAGTGTGTTTACACGTGTCTACTGTCATACTGGCTTGAATGTCTATCTCAGTCAAGGGGCACAGCCTTACATTTCCGGGGTGAACGCAGCGGCACATGGGCACCTACAGTGGTCTAGTGACAATTGTTCCCTAAATTTTAGGAGCAAAGAGAGCTCTGCTGTCTTCTCAACACATCGAGCTTCGTATTCTTGATCATACGGACAGCTGAACTGTTGTCTTAGTTGCAAATCAACTATCTTCTTCGCGCAGTATGAACAGCTGTTGTTTCGGTTCTCCTAAACCCAAAACCCTAAACCCTAAACCCAATGGCCGCCTTCGCATGCATGAAACTAACGGGTACTGCCACAGCAGTATAAAAAAGAGGTATTGTTTTTGTTGCACCCAGCTCATCCTACGCTGACAGTTTAAAAGGCTGTCCCCTAACTTCAAGGGGGACGTCAGCGCAACTAGTTCAGAAGGATCCATATATGCAACGCATAAGGCATTCTACAGTGCCTAATGGGCTGCATGCGCCTCCAGCCGACCACAGTTTGTGATCCATATATATACATATATATATATATATATATATATATATATATATATATATATATATATATATATATATATATATGTACATCAAGGGGGAGGCGGCAAAAGACACCTCCTGCTACTGCAGCGTGTCGGGAGCCTCAGGGAATCCGTTTATCTAGCACCTGTGTCGCCAGGGATGGCCAACGTTTCTTGCGGGTCTCCATCAATTCTGAAGGGGCAAGTGAAAGGAGTTAAGAATTGTAGATGCAGACACCGCCTTAGAGAAACCCTTATGCCTCTTTCCTCCCCTTTCGTCCCTGTGTGTCAACGCCTACAACGCTAACGTTGCGCTGCTGCAGTTCAGAGAGATCAGTGAGCCTCGGACTTGGCACTGCTCAAGTCTCATTCCCCTGCCGTCGAGGTGTGCATACGCCTCAGAAGCTCCCCTACTTATGCACAGGCTCAGCGCTGGCCGCCCCCACGAGCCGTGTAGGCCCGAATACGGGGCACAGTATACACCTGAGGGGCAGGCACGCGTACTTGCTGCTGCATCTGCATGCACAGGAAAAAGAAAACCACAAACCTCGACATTCTTTCTCTTTCTTCCTCCTCCTCCACCCCGTCTTTTCTGTGTATGTCCACCTTGGACGTACACTACGAAGTGCTACGGAGGCCAGGTGCTGCAAGCGAACAAACCAACTATTTAAAGTGTCCCCAGCTCTTTATGTATGTAAGGGTGTAGGGTGTATGAGGTTTCTCTCACTTGCTCCCATGAGGGTTGCGGGGTGCGAGGGGCAGGAGAGGCCATGCAGCCCTTGAGGTAATTGCCGAAGATGCAGGCGTCAGCTGGAGCCTCTACATCCTGGGTTTCAACGACGTATTTGCTTCTTCTGTCTGCTTGTAAAGGGTAAGCGGGACTAACTACAATGTCCACAGGGGCCCCCCTATCTGCTGCTGCTGCTCCCCCAAAGGATGGATGGGGGCGTCTGGGGCCGCAGGTTGCCGTGAAGCAGCAGCCTGCGCTCTGTGCCGGGGCTCCTGCTGCTGCAGCTTCTGCATGTATATCCTTAAGAGAGGCCCCCCGCGCAGGCAAGGGGGGGCTTTCAACAAGAAGGGTTCCCGCAGTGTCCCGGGCGGCAGACCGCCCGTCTGTTATGTACACCGTCGGCTTTCCGTCTTCTCCGTTTCGCGCGAAGTTCAGCACCACAGGAAGACCATTAGGAGTTGACAGAACTGCAACAACACAACCGGCAGAAGCGCAGACACGCCATGTACTGTAGCCCGACGGACGACGCTCAAATGAGACACGAGACAGCCAGTGTCACCGAGAAGGTAGGGATAATAATAAATAATAATAACAGAGAGGATTGCTAAGGGGGACACAAGACAAAACATGAGACTGTCTGCATATCCTCTTATGACTCTCAAAGTTGCATGTGTTCGTCTTACCCGCTTTGAACTCGGTGCACGCGAGGTCTTGTTCAGAAGGCAGCGCTTGCTCATGCACAAGCACGTCGTCTATGTACACCTCAACGGTGTTCTTCTGCGCGTTATCTGCCCCGCTGTCATCAGTTACATAACGAATCTTTACTCTGGGCTCCTCACTCCCGCTGAATGGCGCCGGGGCCCGAGAGGTAGGCGCACACGGTGCTTGGGGGGCGCCTGGTGGCAAGGGGCCCCCAGCTGTCGGGTTCCCCCCGGGGGTCCCCGAGGGCCTCCCGGATTCCCGTGTCCCTGCACAAACGCAAAGCAAACGCCCTCTCCAGCACAAAGGTCACTTTCTACGGAGTGCGTCCAGTGATGGAGGCCCGCTATTGCAGGTACACGAGGAGAAAAGGCAGCACAACCAAGCATGCAAACAGAGGAAGACACAGGGAACTGGCCCCTCGACTCAACAAGAACAGCACAAAATACTCCCAAGGAAACAACGAGTCAGTTCAGCATGCATACTGAAACGCCAGAAGACACTTCCAGCTGGTTTTCCCAGATGACATGCAAAACACTATTAGCGGATGGAGGTCCCCGATGAATCTGGCTAGCTAGCTAGCTAGATAGGTAGCTAACTGGCTGGCAGTGGAACGGTCTGACGAACGAGGGAAGTCACGAGTCACGAACGGACAGGCGAGGTTTCTCTCCTCCCCCCTAGCCGTCCCTCTGCATCTGAGCCCCATAAGAGAAGAAGAGCGCTTACAGGTTGGAGCAAAGGCATCTTGTCCTCCTGCTGCTGGGGGCCGTAGCTGTGCAGCAGTTTGAATGGAAACGTCAACAGCGCGCTGCGGCACATGCGCCCACTTGTCTTGGGGGCCCCCCGAGAAGACTGCAGTGCCGGAGGGGGGCCCCGAGCAGCAGCTTCGGACGGAACGGCCATCTCTTGTGTTGTTGTTTGCTGCAACAGGAAATGTCATGAAGCACAAGGTACAGCATTTTGGCGCTTTACTCAGGCCGGTGCATCTGCATAAGCAGCAACATAGTCTCTCTGCTGCTGCAGCCAGGGTCCGGGGAGTCTGGGTTGTGCGTACAGAGATGCAGGTTCTGGCGTCTTCGGTGGAGCGGAAACACCTGGGGTCCCAGGGGGTACAGCTCGTATCTATTCTCTTCAGAGTCAAACAGCGTGACATTCTTCTTGCTTGGTCTCCCAGGTATGGGGCGAGGAGGAGGTCGAGAAGGCGGCAAAAGGCAGCAGGGAGGGCAAACTGCCTCAAGCGTCGACCCGCGGGGCCCGGGGTAGTACAGCGGGGGTCCAGGGTACTCCACTGGGGCTGCACACAATCGCATGCATACTTAACAAGCCAGGTGGACCCCAAGAACCTCCCAAGGCAATGCCCATGCAGTTCTAAACAGAGACTGCAGATGCCACCTCAAAGGATGGGGGTCCCTTGAACTCTGCGAGGAGACGCGTGCAGAGGATGCACCCGTTGAGCCTCTTCAAAGCGCATACACAGACCGCTGCAGCAAGCAAGGGGGGATGGCTTAGCTAGGTTTCTGCAACAGGACCGCTAATAAGCACGTAAGAGACACCAATGTGGCGCCTCCAAGCATCATAGAGACAGCATGGCCTCTGCTAAGCACTGTACAGGCATCCTGCGAGGAGTATAGAGGCAGCCCGTAGGGCCTGTGATGAGGAGTTTAGATACAGTGTGCAGGGTGCCTAGAAAGAATTTTGTGGATACTTACTTTCTGCTAGGGGCCGCCTCATGGGGTCTACGTTCCATAGGGCGAAGGGATCGAGGAAGCCGTTGTTGGCGGCGGCGATCTGGCGCGGCTCTATGGGGATTTTTGCCGGCTTCTGAAGCCGCGTTCTGTTGATGAAATACTTATCTCCCATTTGAGCCATATGCAACACCAACTGGGTCTGCGTACACACGAGAAGAAACACACCGTGCAGGAGAAAAGATACAGACAGGCCCAGAGGCATATAGCTACTACATGCACGGAGGAGGAACCGCCAGGCACAGCAAGCCAGCGGAGCCAACTCGAACGTGGGCGCAGTCTACACTACAGCAGCACGGCTTTACTGGGTGAAGAAGAAACCAGCAGCACATAGGTACAGCCCGAAGCAAAAGAGTGGGTGTAATTTTTTCGTCTGTGGATAAGCCGACATGCCGCTACTACTAAATTCCTGCATCCAGGGCTATGTCACTGCTGCATCGCACCTGTCTCAGGCGCTGAATGAGGCTGGGCATCCAAATTTTGACTTTTTCTTCTGTAGAGATAACCCAACAGGCCGCCAGTAACGCCCTGCAAGCGCACCAGGCAGACACAAGATATTCGTACATGTTTGTCTCTGCCGGTGGAGACACGCTAGAGCTTAGAGACAGAGCTACACTGAGTACGGCGGCCAGAGGCACTGATCCTGGTATCTGTCTGGTGGGGTGTATAGAGAATCTGTTGCTTCATATCCATCAGCCCGCCTAGCCAATGTACATGGGTAGATATATCTGCGTTCTTCTGACTCACTCAAACATGCCCACAAACTGTTGCGCCCGCGTCGGGCCCTCGTCCTTCAGGGCGAGCACGAAGGGCGCCAAGGCGGTGCATGCAACAGCAAAGACGGGGATGGCGGGGCCCTCAAGGAAGTTGTGCACCTCCTGATCAACCCAGACCACTCGGCGTGAAGCTTCAACTCCTGCCTCCTAAGCACACGAGCAGCAGCGACAGACGGCAGGGGTTCTGGGCTGTACAGACAAGCAAGAAACCAGGAAAAGATGAATAACAAAACTGGAAAAGAAACACACCTCTGATAGTCTTGTAAAATAGTCCGTCGCATACAACTTCAGTAACTCTCGCCCCGTGGGGCAATCTGAACGCTGCGGCACCGCCGCGCCCTCAATACATTCACGAATACGGGGGATGAGGTGATCAACTGAAACACAGGCAAACAAAAGTATAAATACTTTTCATAAGAACTAACTCAAATATAAATAAAACTAGACGTGTTCATACTTTTCATAGAAACAAACTCAAATGAACGTACACATATAACAGAGCTCAAGAAGAAATACACTTGAGAGAAACAAACCCAGATTCGGGCACAAATACATCTTATATAAGTAAACTTTTTATACAAATACAAAGGCAAAAGTATTTTATATAAACGAACATATACGCGCATATAAATAAATTTCATATAAACAAACGCAAAGAGGTACTCAAATATATTCTAGAGAAACGACGTCAAGGACAGATAGAAATACAACCGCGAACGCCAACGCGCCAATGAACTCATACAAGTACAAAAACATATGAGGAAAACAAATACAATGAAATTATATATATCAGAAAGTATAATACAAATACAAATATATATGATGGCGACTCACATTTGTAGCCAAAGAGCTCCTGCAAGTCCTGCAGCAACGCGTTGTCTTCCTGGAGTCGTTCGGTTCTTAGCCTGCAGAGAGAGAGGAAAGTAGAGACATTATGTCAGGAGACAAGCAAAAAAAAAAAAAACAAATGCAACAAGCGCAATAGATGTACCTACACAAGCACATACAGATACGCCTGCACGAGCAAGGGCCCAAGCGTGCACCCAAACAGAAATCTATGAAGTCAAAGAGCAGCAAATGCATCAGTAGAAGCAGCAGCAATAAACAAAAGTAAATGCATGTGCGTAACAAGAGAAAAGAAGCATATATAGAAAGAGGCAAGCAGAAAAAAGCACAAAGGACTGGGACAAGCCTCTGCAACACAAACAACGATTGCAGGGCGAGGAGAGAGGAGACGGAGAAAAAGAGGAAGAGACGGAGACAGTGGGTTTGTGTATTTCGAGTGTACATACGCACTTTTGGGCCCAGAAGATGTGCTCGATAAGGATTGGCATCCACTTGTAGAGGTTCTCTGTGTCTGCGCTTTGGCAGCAGAAGCCAACACAAGCCTTAACATATTTCGCAACAGAAAGGCGAGTAGGGAGCCCCTGAGCTGCTGCTAGATAACTCTTCCCAAAGAGAAAAAGAGAAGGCAAAGCACAAACTCTCTCTGCTCTACGCCGAGACCATAACAAACGCAACGCCTCTGGGTCTGCATATAGGTCTGAGGGGACCCCCAGGCTCTTTGAGGCCTCGGGATACATCTCATAGAAATGCATCTCAGAGACTATGTCTAGAGTCTTCGCACCCAACACCACCAGCTTCTCGTATAGCCTGTAACATACATATGCACATGCATGCATGCATGCAGGTAGGTACGCATGCATGTAAAGCCCCAATAATGTTAAAGCTGCTCGATAAAGCCCCAATACTCACACAGAAAAACACAAAAAAAAAAACTGCTAACAAAGAACTCGGAGAGAGAGAGAGAGGCGGGCCCACACCAGAGACAAAAAGTCAAGAAGAAAATAAAGAGGAGACACAGCAAACAGACGCAGTGGAGACACTGTGGAGACATAAGAGGAGAAGGCCCAGGCAACAAAGCATACAAAGAACTCACGAAGAAAAGAGACAAAAAAAGAATAGAGGAGACAAGTGGGTACACGAAACAACGAGCGATAAAAAGAGATGCGGCAGAATACAGAAGATGAAGGAGAGACAACAGGAGACAAGTGAAGAAAAGGAGACAGGACGATGCCCAGGAGACAAAGGAGACAGGAGGAGGCAACGGAGACAGACAGAAGAGACAACAGAGAAGACAAGGGCACCATAGACTAAGCAACAAAGAAGCAGTACGCAGCAACCAGAAGAGAAATAGCCGGAGAGTGGAGGGCCCCAAGAGGCAGAGGCGAGCCAGCATACGATCCAGGAAAGGAGACAGACAGGAGACAGTAGACACAGAGGCAAAAAGAGAAGAGGGAAAGGAGACAGTATACGATGCATGAAAGGAGACAGGAGACAGTGTGTTTACCCTGGTCCCCCATTGGCTACGTCTGTGAAGCAAGCCTCGAAGTCAGCGGGGGGCAGCTCTGGGGGGAGAAAGCCAAACCAGTTGGCCAGGTCAAACCAGGTGCAGCAGCGTTTCTCGGTGCAGAGTTTCTGCGCTCCTCTGCTGCTGCTGCGTCTCCCCTGCTGCTGCTGCTGCTGCTGCTGCTGTGAATATATTGTCTCCTCGTCAGAACTGTCTCCTTCATCCTCAGAAAGTGCTCCTGCTGCTACTGCTGCTGCTGCTTCTTCTGTCTCACCCACCGGGCAGTTCCGCTCGTGGCGGATGCCCTCGGCGTATACTGGCATCGTCTCCTCCTGCTGCTGCTGTTGCTGTCGTGCTGTTGCTGCTGCTGCGGCTGCTTCTGCTGCTCTCCTGCTGTTGCCGCTGCCGCTGCAGCCGCTGCTGAAGGTCTCTTCTGGCTGCTCCTGCTGCTCTGCTGCTGCTGCTGAGGGTCTCCTCCTCCTGCCGCACGTATGGATCACTTCTGATAAGGATCTGGTAGGCTGCTGCTGCTGCTGCTGCTGTTGCTGCTGCTGCTGCTGCGTCTATGGGTTGCTGCTGAGGAACCTGAGGCCGCGAGACCGCAGGCCCAACGGAGACAGTGCGTCTCTCTCTGGCTGCAGACAGCCCAGGCGTAAGAAGAGGAAAACAGAAAGGAGACAAAAACAGAAACAAGTTTTGTTTATATCCTTTCTGTTTCTCCTGCTTTCTACTGTCTCCTCTCCTGCTGCTGCTGCTGCTGTGGCTGTGGCTGCCGCACAGACCGCTGGACAGAGACCGACGGGGAGGGCCTCTGGCTGCGGGCCTCCTTCTATTGAGGCAACACAAAGGAGACAAAAGGAGACAGAAAGAGACAAAAGGAGACAGACAACATCTGTTTGCCCTTTAATACTCGCAGCTGCTAGCAATCTCCGCTGTATAGACAGGAGGGTCTCTTCTGCTGTTGCTCCCGCCGTTGCTGCTGGGGAGAGAGAAACATACATACACTAGCCAGGGTAGCTCTGCTCAGCTGTCTCCTTTCTGTACTTCTATTCGTAAAAACAACTAAACATTTAATTGCTATTCACTTGTTGTTTCAAATGATAACGATCATATACACACGGACGCATCGCGCACAGAAGCCTCAAGGCCGCAGTAGCAGCAGCAGCAGCAGCAGCTGCTGCTGCAGCAGCAGCAGCAGCAGCAGCACCAGCGCGTCCAGCTGCAGGCCTTGCTGGCTGCCTGTCCTGCTGCGGTTCTGTGTACGTACACCCCAGCTCCCTAACGCCAAGTTAATAAGTTATAGACTTAATAATAAATATTAATAAACATATAAACATATCTACTTTATTATACACCCCAATACTACACACAAACATAGAAGGCAAGGGGGCCTCCTAGGAGGCCTTTGGGGCCCTTCGGCCTTCGGTCTGTAGGCCCCCACCTCTCCGTTTCCTCACCGGGTTAGAGTTTGTTTGTTTCTTTTTATTTTAATTGTTATTTATCTGAACATGCATTCTTCTTTAAGCCCTAAACCCTAAACCAGAAACCCTAAACCCTCCAAACAAACACCCCCTGCTCCCCTGCATCGTGGGCCCCCGTCAGGGGCCCCCTGCTTGTCTTCTCCGCCTCAACTACCACGCATGCAGACTAGGCCGTCTCTCTGCTGCTGCAGCAACCCAGTTTAGCTGCCACTGTCTGGGGCTGGTAAATCCTGCGTAGATCCGTCAGCAGCAGCAGCAACATCAGCAGCAACAGCAGCAACGCCAGCAGCAACAGCAGCAGAAAGAAGGGGCGCAAGGGGAGCCCCCATGCAAGAACTCACCAACTCACAAGGCGTCCTGCATGCAGCTGTGCAGCAAGGCAGCTAACCCTAGACCCCAATACTCCAACCCCTGGGCCCTAAACCCTAAACCCTAAACCCTAAACCCTTCCCCTCTGCCTCGCGGAACCCTCTTCACCTCTTCAAAGTCTGTGCCTTCCAACCGGCTTTCAGATTCCTTGCATGCTCCAAAAGAGCAGGGTTTAGGGTTTAGGGTTTAGGGTTTAGGGTTTAGGNGGTTTAGGGTTTAGGGTTTAGGTGTAGACTGGAGTGTATAGGTTAGTTTGTGGAGAATGAAAAGAATAACATCTAGGCACCGCACGGGCTGAGGGCTGGGCTGAAGGCAGCAGCAAACAGTGGGGCCTCTGGCTGCTGCTGGACGCATGAGGGGCCCCTTGGGGGGCCCCCGGTGGGGCCCCTGCATCCGGCGGATGCCCTATGGGGGGCCCCCCGGTGCTGCTGCAGGCGGGGGCCCCCCCACGGCTCCCCTTCCTCTGCATACACTGGCTGCAGGCATCTCAGCCTCTGAGTGTCCTGCGCATGCAGGTGCGCCGCAGCAGCAGCTGCAGCAGCTGCAGCAGCTGCAGCAGCTGCAGCAGCTGCGGCAGCAGCAAGTGTATCAGCAGCAGCAATGTTTCGACGTTTGTGCTGCTGGCGTCAGTTGCTCACTAAGAACCATACAAACACCAGAAAGGCTCAGGGGCCCCCCTCTCCTCGCTGCAGCCCTCCAGCGCCGCTTCGCCTCTCTATCCCGGGCCCCCAGGGCCCCCAGGGGCACTGGGGGCCCCAGGGGCTCTGGGGGGCCCTCGGCATCGAGAAGCCCCTTTCGTGTTGGTGGGGGCCCTGGGCGCGAGGGCTTTGATGCTGCAGCAGCCCGTAAGACGCATGCAGCCCCACATGTTTCCCTTCGCGTTGCGAGGGCCCCAACTGTCACCGCAGAAAGTGCTGCTTCGCATGCATGCATGCATGCATGAATGCTGTCTCTCATGCGTGCATGCATGCATGCATGACTGCATGCATTCTGGAGACTACTAGGGTTTGGGGAGGGGTACATAGCGATA
>NW_024016294.1:0-1936 GCF_000499745.2 Eimeria mitis | reverse complement strand
CCCTTGGGGCGCGGCCGAAGGCCCAGCGTGTAGCAGCGAAGAGGTCACCGCAGCGTGATGCCGCGTTTCTTGCCTTCACTCTGATCTTTTAATTGAAATATTCACACACATCAAAGCTAGATTAAATCGAAGGGCATGAACTGCATTTAATCACAGAATTTCAAGGAATTTGCGGCCGAAACGGGCGCCTAGGTCTGTCGTGCTGCTGCTCACTGTAGACTCCCGTGGCTCTGCCTCCCTTTCCCGCTCTCTCCCTTCGAAGCAGAATACAAAATACTGTTGATCATATAAGTACAATATATTCCAAAAACTTTAGTCGATTCAGACGCACTAACAAACTTGAGGAGTACTGAGCCGGGACAGCAACTATGTTCCAGTACACCCTCTCTACATTTCTTTATATCTTTGTGTACAGTCTGTATAGCATACATTTTTGAGTGCGAAGAGCTTCCTTTTTTTCTTGCGCTGCCAGAGCTGCGTTTATTTACGGCTTCTAAATTATTCTTTTCTACGGTTTATACGGCTTTCTGTGCTTTCCTTTGAACGGGTTGGGGACGCCCCCACGGGGCGCAGGCCCCGCTCGTTGCTTTGTTGTGTTGCTGTCGGCTTTGCTGCTGTCACTGGCGGTGCAGCCTTCTACTTCTGCGTTCACTTTAGCGTGCAAAAAGATAAGCATAATGAAACGAATTAAAAGTGTGTTTCGTTCGTTCTTCCGGTGCTCGATATCCGAGGTGTCAGTACACCTGAGCAACAGAGACTCTCTGTCTGTTTCCCCACGGTGCTCGATGAGCCCCAGTAATGCAAAAAGACAAAACGCAATATATTGCAGCAAATGAAAGATACCAGACCAGAGACAAGGCCGTTCAAACACCCCGGCTGTCTGTACACCTGGGGCTGCCTGCCTCGTGGTTTAATATAGTATTTATTTGCATTAAGCAAAACAATAGATTGTGAAGAACGAACGCAAGTTCCCCTCCCCCTGATGGGCATGATCAGAAAGCAACAGAAAGACGAACCACCCCGAAATAATATGAAATGCACACTATTTCCACTGTAAATAAGTATTACAATAAAAAGCCACAATTGTGATTAAATAAAAATAAATAAACCCAAATTAAATCTTAGCACAAAAGTCAGGATCTATTGTATTGCCTGAAAGACCCGGGTCGCTGTCGTTCGTCATCAGCTGTGCAATATTTTTTATTGGGTTTCCTTTGAGTTCGCCCGAGTTGAACTTTTTGGGCACAAATTTCAGTTTCAGTGCTTTCAGGTGTTGCAACAGACAATACAGCAACAAACATAAAACAGCAGAAACCAGTAAACCCCCAAAAGGAGAAAATAAACAAAAAGAAGCAAACACCGTACCCAACAAATAACAAAGAGTACCCATACGGAAACATACAACAGCGCGATTATACGCCTTCTCCATCACCCTGATCACCTGAAATAAACAAACAAAAACAACGAAAAACATAAAGACGATATAATCTCTGTCGTGTTGTTTCAGTCGTTTCTCTTCTCTCTGCTCAATGGCTCTCTGCGTGCTCTTTGTGGCTGTTCAGTTGTCTCTGTGTTTTTCCTCTGTCTCCTGTTCTACCATTGCAGGATTTTGGTCTCTATTTCATTTCCTCTTCCTTGTTTGCAGATGTAAGCTAACTGAAACTCGGTGTCTGTGTGTCTGTCTCTCTGTCAGCCTGTTTATGTGTACGCCAGCTCGCGGCTTTCTCCGTCGAACGTACCACTTTGTATGAGTGTTCTCCCTGTCCAGTGAGGGCCTTCCCGGGTCCCCAGATGATGCATGTGGTGCAGATGGCTACAACGATAAAGTTGAGGGCAAAGGCTCCAACGGCGGCGAGAGAGAAGATAAGCTGAAATAACACGGGGCCCTCCACTATGCCCCTCTGCAGCTGCATAACTGTAGACGCAAAACCCCCCA
>NW_024016293.1:0-1937 GCF_000499745.2 Eimeria mitis | reverse complement strand
TATATATATATATATATATATATATATATATATATATATATATATATATATATATATATATGTATAAAGAGATAAACCCTAAACCCTAAACCCTAAACCCTACCTTCTAACCCCTGCTGTAAGGCCGCAGGCAGAGGCCCCCTTGCCGGTGCACACAGACACTACACACTCTAAACCCTAAACCCTAAACACTCTAAACCCTAAACCCTAAACCCTAAACCCTAAACCCTAAACCCTACCTTCTAACCCCTGCTGTAAGACCGCAGGCAGAGGCCCCCTTGCCGGTGGTGGAGATGCTGCGGGGGAAGGTGCGGGCCACATACTGCAGCGCCTGGGATTTACCCAGGCCAGGATCACCTAAAAAGGAGACAAAAAAAGAGACAAAAAAAGAGACAAAAGGAGACAAAAGGAGACAGTAGAAGGAGACAAAAGGAGACAGAAAAAAAGAGAAAAAAAGAGACAAAAAAGAGAAAAAAAGAGACAAAAGGAGACAAAATATGTAAATATATTTATATACGTATACTGCAGCGCCTGGGATTTACCCAGCCCAGGATCACCTAAAAAGGAGACAAAAAAAGAGACAGTAAAAGGAGACAAAAAAAGAGACAAAAAGAGACAGAAAGGAGACAGTAGAAGGAGACAGTAGAGGGAGACAAAAGGAGACAAAAAAAAAGAGAAAAAAAGAGACAAAAAGAGAAAAAAAGAGAAAAAAAGAGAGAAAAAAGAGACAAAAGGAGACAAAAGAAAACAACAGCAAAGGAGACAGTTTATGTAGGACACAGTTTCTACAACAGGATGCCCTTCATTCGCAGCAGCAGCAGCAGCAGCAGCAGCAGCAGCAGCACTTTGCTGCTGCAGCAGAAGCAGCAGCAGCACTTCGCTGCCGCCGCCGCCGCAGCAGCAGCACCAGCAGCAGCAGCACCACCACCACCACCAGCAGCACCACCACCACCAGCAGCACCACCACCAGCAGCAGCAGCACCAGCAGCAGCACCACCAGCAGCAGCAGCAGGAGACTTACCCAGTAGGAGTACATTGATGTCTCCTCTGATGACATGCTGCCCTGCTGTGTGTTTTGCTTCTTCTCCATGAGCAGCAGCAGCAGCAGCAGCAGCAGCAGCAGCAGAAGTGTTAGTATGTGTATGTGCCGCATGTGTTGCAGCAGCAGCAGCAGCACTGCCCCCAGCAGCAGCAGCAGCAGCAACAGCAGCAGCAGCAGAAGAAGAAGAAGAAGCAGAAGATATATCTCTCCCTTTCGGTACCCCACCAAATAAACAATAAGCAATTGCTGTTTTTATTTGTTTAGAGGCACAGAGTGTAGGCGCAATAGAAGCAATGATTCTTTCTCTTATATTGGGGTGTCTAGACAGCTCATGTATAATATATATATCTTTTTGTGTTATTTGTTTTGTTATTTCTTCTCTCGATACAAGTATATTATTTACAAGTATTTGTGTTTTTATTATAGGGAAATTATGATTACTGTTGTTGTTTATTATTTTTTCTTTTTTTATTGGGTTTGTTTTGTCTCCTTTTATACATATTTCAGGTGTACAGACACCCAACACCTCTACACTGTCTCCTGGCTTCACTCTATCTACCAACACCCCACACACCAATAGGTCTCTCTGACGAGGGGGACGGCCGGGGGGGCATTGAGAAGGAGACTCCTGTATATAAATAAATAAATAAATAAATAAATAAATAAATAAATAAATATAAAGTTTATTATATTATTTAATTAAAAAAGAAAGAAAGAAAAAAGGAGAGAAAAAACGAAAGAAAGAGAGAAAACAGAAAAAAAAAAAAAAACAAAAAGGGGACCAGGAGCACGGCCAGGGGGACACTGAGAAGGAGACACCTGCATATAAATAAATAAATAAATAAATAAATAAATAAATATAAATAAATAAATAAATAAATAAATAAATATAAAT
>NW_024016292.1:0-1939 GCF_000499745.2 Eimeria mitis | reverse complement strand
GAAGCAGCACAAAGTGCCAACGCCAGAGTCGGCGATATATTCCGTTGCGGTGGGCAGGCGCACCTAAACTGCATAACCGCACGGTGCTCACACGTGCACGCCTTCTACGGCTCTGCCAAATACTGCGTACACCGCTATCTGCAGACAGGCCTTATTTCAACCAGGGGAAACGGCCAAAACGCAACATAGGTGCAAAGTGCGATACTTCTGGCTGCATGGCAAATGCTTGGCGAATCGATTTGCTTTGTGAATATCACAGTACTCAAAGTCTTCAAGACCTACGGATAATATCCGCTGTGCGCAGGGAGAGTGCCTGCTTCCCGTTAGCCGTTGTCTTTTATGTTGGACTGCCTTTTGCGTTCTGATCTACATGCCCAGCTCGAACGCAAATTTGCGGCACATTCATGCATTTCCGCTGCTCCAACCACACAACAACTTGTCTAGTCTCGCCAATCCGGACACATCCGTAAAGCCTGCGGATTCCGTCTTTTTTTTCCCCCACCCAATACCTAGACATGGACCTACAGGTTTCGCCTCACTTCGTGAAGGCGCCATGGTCCCTTAGGCGACTCGTATTGCGGTTGCGTTCGGCTNACAGGTTTCGCCTCACTTCGTGAAGGCGCCATGGTCCCTTAGGCGACTCGTATTGCGGTTGCGTTCGGCTACGAGCCGACCTAGGCAATACGCAACTACCATCAAACGCTACCGGGCTCTGTATCACTCTTCGCACAGTTTGGACGCAAATCACCGCATACTCACTGCTCTGCCACCTACCATGGAAGGCACTGCAGAGATGCTGCCTCGCCAATCCAGCGACGTCGTTTGTAGTGCAGCACTCTGTCTCGTAACCGCTTATCCGGACGCCCCCAAACACTGTCCCGGTAGATAATAGTGCAGAAGAGCACCGCGACAGCAAACCAAACTCTCACTCCTTTCTGCGAGTAAATAATAAAGCTTCTCGCGCACACATAAATCGATGCCTACCTTCAGACAACCTGTAGTGTAAACGAACCCAAGATCGAAGCAATACAGATTGCTTCTGAGCCCATACTGACTGCGCAATACAGTGTGCAAGCGCAACGCCAAAATCAGTTTTGCCTCACAATGGCCGTAAACGTGCACACACAAACTGCATTACCCCGCAATGTCCACGCATGCTGACCCCCTACCTCCCCGCCAAAAGTTGCGTATGCGCCTCTCGGCGGACGGAGCTGGTGTTAGCCAGGGCAGGAGAACAACGGGCAAGCTTGCTGCCAACTAAAACAACGGCGCGGCTGGATGCATCGGGAGGTGCTTCTCGAATCGCTTCTTCTTGGAAGGCTAACGCAATTGAAAATCATCAAGCCGTACGCAAAACGCCACGTGCATGCAGAGCGGTGGTCAGCTGCTCGTCTGCCCCTGCTTACCATGTTCGAGTGGCGTCTGCACTGTGCGGTCAGGCCGCGAGTGCGCACGAAACTTACTGACACGTCCATGAGATGTACTTGGAAGAAAAACATAACTAGACTCGTCAAACACCAGAAGGACCCGCCTGCGACACAGGCTCTGTTTTCGTTCGTCCTACCCAATACATTCAAAATGAGCTGCAAGATCAGGTGTTTTTCGTTCAACCGCCATCAGCACGTCCATAATCCACGTTTGCCGCTCTGCCAGCCCGCCCAATTGCTACTGTCTCCTGCCTCGTATTGCACTGCACACAAACTGCCTCACCATTTAGCTGAAGTCATTCGCAACGTCAATATCATATTTGCGAAAGCACATCGCCGCACAGAAAAACTGGGCGACAGTACAACAAAACAGCACAACCAAACCAAAACAATCCACAACTTGTCTTCGCACTTCAACGCTCTAAATCTGCATATATGCAGAAGCACATCCATGCCTGCTATCATACAAGCTGACACATACCAGTAACCATAACCACGCAGAGCAAATGAGT
>NW_024016291.1:0-1940 GCF_000499745.2 Eimeria mitis | reverse complement strand
TACTACTACTGCTGCTGCTGCTGCTGCTGCTGCTGCTGCTGCTGTTGCTGCTGCTGCTGCTGCTGCTGCTACTGCTCCTACTACTACTACTACTACTACTGCTGCTGCTGCTGCAACAGCTGCTGCTGCTGCTGCTGCTGCTGCTGCTGCTGCTGCTGCTTACAGCCATGAGTTTGTTGACGTCTAGGCCTTCTCTGCGTCCATCTTCTACAAACTCAGCCCATCCGGGGCAGACATTCAGATCGCTGTTCGCCTGCATTAGCTGCTGCTGCTGCTGCTGCTGCTGCTGCTGCATATGTTGCTGCTGCTGCATATGCGGCTGCTGCTGCTGCATATGGGGCTGCTGCTGCTGCATATGGGGCTGCTGCATATGCGGCTGCTGCTGCATATGTGGCTGCTGCTGCATATGTGGCTGCTGCTGTATATGTTGCTGCTGCTGCTGCATGTGTGGCTGCTGCATATGCTGCTGCTGCATATGCTGCTGCTGCATATGCTGCTGCTGCATAGGCTGCTGCATTGGCTGCTGCTGCTGCTGCATCGTCTGCGGCTGCTGCAAATGCTGCTGTTGCTGCAGCACTGGTTGCTGCTGCATAAGCTGCTGCGGCTGCATAAGTTGCTGCTGCTGCTGCACAGGCTGCTGCTGCGGCATAGGCTGCTGCTGCTGCATGGGTTGCTGCTGCTGGGGGGTTGATTGCTGCTGCAGAGGCTCATGCTGCTGCTGCATGGGTTGATGCTGCTGCAGCAGTTGCTGCTGCTGCGGTTGCTGCTGTTGCTGCTGCTGCACGGTCTGCGACTGAACGGGTACCACCATGGGGTGCGCGGCGTGCTGTTGCATGCGTAGAGCTTGCTGCTGCTGCTGCTGCTGCTGCTGCTGCTGCAGCAAGAAAGGATGAGCAGCAACAACAGGCACCGGGTGCAGCAGCAACCCCTGGGGCCCTATGATAGCAGCAGGCATCGACACAGGCACATAACCAGCGGGGGCTTGATGGAGCATGCGTGCTGTTTGCTGCTGCTGCAGAAGTTGCTGCTGCTGTTGCTGCTGCTGCTGCTGCGGCTGCTGCTGCTGTAAGTGCTGCTGTGAATGCAGCATCTGCGGAGGAGGCTTCATATGCTGCTGCTGCTGTTGCTGTTGCTGCTGCTGCTGCTGCTGCTGGGGTTGCAGCTGTAGAGGCTGCTGCTGCTGTTCGGGCTCCCGCGAGAGGGCAGATGTCTCCTCGTGGGGAGGTGTTGGGGTTTGCTGCTGCAGCAGCAGTTGCTGCTGCTGCTGCTGCTGCTGCTGCTGCTGCTGGTGATGTTGCTGCTGCGGGGGTGGAGGGGGCGGGGGCGGTGGTGTCGGCAGCCCTGGGGTTTCTTGCTGCTGCAGAACGCTTGCTACCGTTGGTTGCTGCTGCGGCTGCTGCTGCTGCTGCTGCAGCTGTTGTTGCTGCTGTAGCTGTTGTTGCTGCTGCAGCTGCTGCTGTTGTTGCAGCTGCTGTTGCTGCTGCATCTGCTGTTGCTGCTGCAGCTGCTGCTGTTGGATCTGCTGCTGCTGTATTTGTTGTTGCTGCAGTTGCTGTGTCTGCGGCGAGAGTTTTTGCTGTTCCCCAACTTGTTGCTGTTGCTGCTGCTGCTGCTGTTGCTGCTGCTGCTGTTGCTGCTGCTGCTGCTGCTGCTGCTGCTGCTCCCTATTAAGCCTTGTGAGGCCCCCAGGTACTGCTGCCTCAAAGGCATCGACGTGCTTGCTGGGGGCCCTGCTGCTCCCCTTTGCTCTGCTGCGGAAAGGGTCAGCAGCAGAACGACCCCCAAGGAGACAGCTGGAGGAGAAGGGGAGACGGGGGCCCCCGGGGCCCCCAAAGGAGACACCCCGCGAGGCCCACGAGGCCTCAGAAGGAGACGGTACCTCTCCCTTTGGCTGCAGCAATAACATTTACATAAAAAAAAAAAAAAAATATATATATATA
>NW_024016290.1:0-1940 GCF_000499745.2 Eimeria mitis | reverse complement strand
ATTATCGCATCTGTACATAGTGAAGACCGCTTGTGGAGGATCGGTGGTGTTCTGCAACTTTGCTTGCATCCACCCCATCAGGCAGCAAGCACATGTACTCGTGTGCAGATGTCCCTGTTAAAGGCAAAATAGCTGATGGGTGTCTTCTGCTGCAGCCGCTGGTGTTGATGTTGATGTTGCTGCATCTGTGTCTCCCGCTGCTCCTGCATCGTATGTTACTAACACCCACAAGTGCAGTCGCCCGCTGCCGCGGGCTTTGCACTTTCCTGGAGATGAACTTCTATGTGGCTTTTAGTTGGCGTAAAGCCTAAGGTGTTCCCCAATGTGGAATGTGCCCGTTGTAGATTTGTTTGCTTGCTTGCGTACATGTTGTGCCAGTTATGCCAGTAGCATTATGAAGCGCGCTAGCGCCGAATAGTGGAGGCTAGGTGCTGCACAACCTGCGGGAACGCTGTGAAGTAATCAGGTGCCATATCAGCTGGCTTGCTGTGTTCGGGTGCTTGGGCATGTGATGCATGCATGCTGTAGAGCAAGAAGACCTGGCTGTGGTTGTTCGGTAGCGGTAGGATGTGTTCCCGTTGAGAAGCGTATTATCGTATCCCATCAGGCACACTGCTATATATAGGTTTCGGGAACAGTGCAGGCAACCTACAGAGTCGTGTAGCCTTGCTAGACAGGAGGCCAGGCGCTCGTTTGTTTTCGACAATACTCACTGCACATGGATACGCTTTTCTGAAGTTGCAGATGTTTCCGTGAACCGAGAAGAAGTGCGCACATTATATGCATCCGCACGGGCCTTTGGAGTTCAGGGAGACAACGATGATTCTGCCTCGTCGTAGCACATCTGTTCGGCATTTGATTTCTTTGTAGCAGAAAATGCGTTGCATGCCTTTGCTTGCCTCGGGTGTACACAGCTCTACGAATACGTCTTTGCGTCGGTTGCACCTACAGCTCCCAGATTCCACACGCCAGCCGGCGGACTTGCTCTAGGTGATGAAAGGTTAAATTGCTTCCAGGAGGTACGCTGAGCTACCAAGGATTGGCGTTAGGATTCGTTGGCGAGCCACAGCATTAGAAGGATACTTAACGCACGTCTTGACTGTTGTGTACATCAAGGTCAGATGTAAAGAATACAACTGACGTGGCCCATAAACTTTCGCGAATACAAAAACGCAGGCGATTCGAGAAATTTCTAAGATTGCGATCAACTAGATGCAGCTGCCACGGTTGGCGTTCTGATCTGCTAGCCGGGTTGCCCCAGCTCGAATCAGCAACCGTACAGTATTTGGGTGAATTTATAATTGGCGCAGGTGCATTTGCTGACTACTGCTCATGCTCGTGACACTCTAGCTGAAACGCTAACGCTGTCGGAGCTGTGTACAGCAGAGTGCTGAAGTTAGTCAACAGTCCCAGCGGCTGCGGCAAGCATGGCAGACTCGCATATTTTCCCACCTTCTAGGCTGTGCGCGGAGTCCCAACAACACCCAAGCGTAGCGCATTGCATCTACTTAACCACAAATGTCAGGCGTGCCACCGAAGTGAAAGGCAGTCCTGGCGGAGGAGGCTTCACGCACCGCGAGCGGGTCGTTGAACGCACAGCGGCTCGTCAGTCTGGGTGTTCAGTATTGTATGGGATGAAGTGCAAAGCACATGATTGCTGCGTCCGCAGTAGCGGCGAATAGCCACTCCACCTTCGCTGCAATAGCAGATGCACACTGTTGGGTTTTGCAGATTGACCCACAACAGCGGCGCAAGTAGATACTGGTTTCTGTTGAAGCACCATTATAGTTGTCGGTCGTACTTGAGTGTATGCAGGTCGCCGTGGGGCATTGGCTGATGTGGAACGTGCAGCCTAAAGCAGTATCGAAATTGTTCCTTTCCGTGTTGCAGTTGAAGAGCTGGGAATGTTGTTTGGCTTATGTGTGTGAATTTGTGAAGAT
>NW_024016289.1:0-1943 GCF_000499745.2 Eimeria mitis | reverse complement strand
ATATATATATATATATATATATATATATATATATATATATTTACTCTGTGCATGCAAGCAGACATATATATCTATAGAGATAAGAAACAAAGAGAAAAGAAAACTAAAAAAAGAAAAAAAATTAAATAAAAAAGTTTTTGTTATTTGTTTAGATAGAAACAAGACATTTATATATTAACTCATCTCTTTGAATCAATACTATATACACCAAACCCTAAACCCTAAACCCTAAACCCTAAACCCTAAGCTCGCTAAACCCTAAACCCTAAACCCTAAACCCTAGAACACACAACTATAAAAAACATAAAAAATATTAAATAATATTTAAAAAAACTGCTGCATTCGTTGAAATGAATGTAAGTATATCATCCACTCAAACCCTAAACCCTAAACCCTAAACCCTAAACCCTAAACCCTAACCGCCACAGAGTCAGCCCCATCGTGCAGCATAGAGTGTGTATAGAATGAGAGAAAAGGAGAAAGAAGTTGTTGTGTGGTATTTATATTAAATTTCTTTTTCTTTTATTATATAAAAATTCATATTTATCTGTAAGAAATTTGGGGTGTATGCGCAGCTCCGGTGTATGCACACCAGCGGTGCGGTGCCTCCCCTCAGTTTTGTTTTTCTTTTTTTTTGGGTTTTTCTTTAATTTTATGAATTAAATTTATTAATTTATTATTTATTTTCATACAAAGTGCATGCAGAGAACGTCCACTCAGCAACAACCCGTACACAGCCCCCAAACCCTAAACCCTAGAAACCCTAGAAACTCTAGAAACCCTAAACCCTAAACCCTAAACCCTAAACCCTAAACCCTCGACAGCAAACATGGCGGGTTTAGGATCAGGCTACGATCTTTCCGTCTCTACTTTCTCACCCGATGGAAGGGTTTTTCAAGTGCGTCTACAACACTAAACCCTAAACCCTAGAAATCCTAAACCCTAAACCCTAGAAACCCTAAACCCTAGAAATCCTAAACCCTAAACCCTAGAAACCCTAAACCCTAGAAACCCTAAACCCTAAAAACACTAAACTGTAGGGACCCTAAACCCTAGAAACCCTAAACCATAGAAACCCTAAACCCTAGAAACCCTAAACCCTAGAAACCCTAAACCCTAGAAACCCTAAACCCTAGAAACCCTAAACCTTATGGACCCAAACCCTGGAAACCCTAAACCCTAAACCCTAGAAACCTTTAACCCTAGGAACCCTAAACCCTAGAAACCCTAAACCCTAGAAACCCTAAACCCTAGAAGCCCTAAACCCTAAACCCTAGAAACCCTAAACCCTAGAAACCCGAAACCCGAGAAACCCTAGAAACCCTAAAAAACAGATATAAATAAATAAAAGTAAATAAACACAAGTATAAACAAACAAAAGTAAATAAAAACAACTAAAAATAAATAAATATAAATAAATATAAATAAATATAAATAAAAATAAATAAATATAAATAAATATAAATAAATATAAATAAATATAAATGAAAATAAATAAAATGTGTATTTGTTTGTTTTAATAGGTAGAATACGCAACAAAGGCGGTTGATAGTTCTTGTTTATGTTTATAAATATAAATATAAATATAAATAAATAAACACAAATATAAACAAACAAAAGTAAATAAACACAAATATAAATAAACAAAAGTAAATAAAAACAACTAAATATAAATAAATATAAATAAAATGTGTTTATTTGTTTGTTTTAATAGGTAGAATACGCAACAAAAGCGGTGGATAGTTCTTGTTTATGTTTAGCGGCTGCATGCAAGGGTGGGGTTGCCTTCGCCGTAGAAAAACAAAAAACTTCATCGATGGTTGCTGCTGGCTCAAACAGAAGAATTTATCCTGTTACTAAAAATATAGGTATACGAGGGTTTAGGGTTTAGGGTTTATGGGGGTTTAGGGTTTAGGGGGGGGGATAGGGTTTAGGGGTTAGGG
>NW_024016288.1:0-1946 GCF_000499745.2 Eimeria mitis | reverse complement strand
ATTGCGGACTTGGTGCGCTGACAGTTATCCGCTGGTCACCCAGCTGCATTCAGCGCGAAGATCAAGAAACATTCGCTCACTTTCTTTGGCGTGAATGTTCGCATTTGCTTCATCAACTTCAGGACCTGCTGTTTAGTTTTAGACGGCGCGAGGGCTCGTCGCCTATGAATCTCCATATATCAGTTTAGCCACAGTACACAAGAATCCCAACGGACAAGTTGCAGAAATATAGGGTCGACACTTCCATTTGCGAATACCTCGACAAAAATATCCGGTCGACACTTCCATTTGCGAAAAACTCACAAAAGAAACGTGAGCTGCGATCTCACAACATCAGGGAAACTGAACGTTGAAGGCAGTCCACAGAGGGAACGCGCAAGATATAGACCGAGAATAATTTAATCTAGTGAGCCTGCCGACGTGCTGCTCTTAATTGCCGCGCTGTGGAGACTCTGAATGCCGGAGAATCGTATTATGGTTGTCTTTTGACGCATCGGTAAATTCCGTCGAATACGTCTTGCGGCGTCCAAGTCATATGCAGCAGAATGCGTAGGCGCTGGCTTCAATGTTCGCCGTGCTAACCGTACTTCCTGCAATTTCGCAAGACTCTCGAGCGCTCTTCGTAACCAGACAGCCGGCGCACCTTTCCACCGTTTCTCGACGCAGAACCCGACGCCAGGGTTTCCACGTTTTCTAACAACGTACCTCCTAAAACAACGTGGTAGGTGAAGATGAAACGCTGTGGGAGTCTGGGCGACACGAGCAACTACACAGCTCAAGCTGTTCAGCGCCAAGAGAAGCTGAGCGTCTATTGCTCCCTGCTGCTGTTCCCTAAACCAAAACCTGAAGGCTAAATATCTCTAAATACCAAGCAGTGTAGCTGTCGCTTATTGGCACGCCGGTTTGAACACTTCCTGAGAGCCGTAGGAATGCGCACATGGCGGCAGGCACCCTGGTCACTTGGCTACGACGTTTCCGGATCAAACGCGCGTGTAAATGCGCCACAGGTTCTCAAGGCCCTCAATGCCTTAGGTTCTACTCCAGCTGCCCTGCGCGGGCACCCCAATACAAGCCACGAACGAACAACCCAAAGAAACAATGAGTTTGCTTGAGGTGGGTCGCCAAGGAATATGCAGTAGAATAACTCGGCACTCGCCTTCCACGTTCACGTTCTCCATCGTACTCCCTGCAGTTCCACAGGACTCTTAAGTGCTTTTCTCCTGGAGCGGCTACAAAAAGGGTGGCGGAATAAACTGGTGCGCTTGTGAACAACTGTAATGGAGGGCTGTCCTCAGTGATGAGCGGGCACTGAATGCAGGACACGCTATAGGAGGCATGCTTGATTAGTAGAGCAATAGAATTAGGTGAACATGAAGCTAGGTGGGCTAGCCGCTTCTCCCCGAAGCATTAAATGCTGCACTCTGAAATAACGTACCGCCTGAGGAAGCGGCGGAGGTGACACGAAAAGCCCTATTAACTCTGTAGCTCACCTTGGGTAGCGCAAAGGGAAATTCCTCGTAAACTCCTTCCTTCGGCTTCTTCCTCAACCTGGTACAAAAATGTCGATATCTCATATTAGGGTGTACAGACAGGATAGAAGCGGATGATGGCCAACATGGATGCCACTTCTGTGCCTGTAGCGGCTACAAAAAGGGTGGCGGAATAAACTGGTGTGCTTGTAAATAACTGTAATGGAGGGCTTTCCGCTGTGGTGAGAATGCGCCACAGGCTCCCAAGGCCCTCAATGCCTTAGGTTCTACTCCAGTTGCCTTGCTCGGGCACACCAATACAAGCCCGGAACAAACAACCCAAAGAAACAGTGAGTTTGCTTGAGGTGGGTAGCCAAGCAATATGCAGTAGAATAACTCGGCACTCGCCTTCTACATTCACGCTGTCCATCGTACTTCCTGCAGTTTCGCAACACTGTCAAGTGCTTTTCTTCTGTA
>NW_024016287.1:0-1947 GCF_000499745.2 Eimeria mitis | reverse complement strand
CTGCCCGAAAGCTTGCAGAAAGCTTGCCGAGGTACCGCAGAACAACTCTTGGAGGGGAATGCAGGCCCCAACCCTGGGCCATAACATGCCGCATGCTCTCTAGAACCTTTTTCTAATCCATCTACGCTCGACGCACTACTAATACAAACCCGCTCCTACTGTGCCGTCTAGTTCCGCGACCAGACGATATGGATTAGCGAGCAGTTCCACATTATGCCAAGCTTCAACCGGGCAAGACCGCACTCTCTAAGCACCTCTAGTCACCCTGTGCATCTTTTGTAACTCCCCAATGGAGATAGACGCTATCCGCTAATCAATCTATGAAACGCGTGCCTACTGGGAGCTTCCCAAACCCTGGACTGCTGCTGCAAAGGGCCCCCTCGCGCCCCAGCGCGCAAGCAGGCACGGCTGGACTGCCTCAGTTCGGTTATTCCGGTTGAGATCCAGCGCATGCTTAGCGCTTCATGCGAACATAACAATACGCCGAATGTACAGATTAAGGGGCCCTTCGGTGAGCCGGCTTCCGCTCTCCTCATCGCATGTCCAAGTTCACATTCAAGTCGCAAAGCCTCTGTTCATCCGCCCCAAATCCCATCGCCAGAGGGCAAACGCCCACCCACGAACTCCTACGCTCTCAACGCGTGTTCTCTCTACATGCGACTTCTTCATCGACTGTATACAGTTCCAGCTAAATTCTAGGAGCGCCGCGTCGCGCAGACCGCCAGATGCCTACGTTGGTTCCTTGCAGCAACACTTGCCNGGCATGGGACGCGCTAATTGCATAGCCCGGCGACTCACCGCCTCAAGCTGAGCACGCATGCTGGCGTGATAGGAACTCCTGTCCACCCAACTGCCAACACCTCGCCGCACGCTTCGCTCGTACGTGCCTAACATTGTAATGTGAAATCGATACAGCCAACAGTGCTGCACTCACGCATTGCTTGGATATGACGCTTCCACAAAAGTTATACTAACACCATGAGATAGAACCAGAGTTTCCTGTAGACATGTGAATCCAGCAAAACTGCACACCCAGCCAACTACTCCCATTAGCATTATTGGTTTTCCAATCTCCCCGCAACGTCCAGCTCGTTAACAGCGCGCCAGGCGATTGAACGCGGCAATCAGCGAATCCATGCGCACGCTTGCGACGCAGGATTCTAGCGTCATGCATACAGCCGGAGCAGCACTGGCGACTGCGCGCAGACTGGGGAAAATCGTGTCAGACGTCATTTAGGCGCCAACGCACATCCTGCAACAGGGGATATCCTCATCCAACCCATGCTGCAAGAGGGCAACTGGACCCTTCTAACACTGGAGTGCCCAAAACTAAATGTGGACTATATATAGAGCCGCAAACTGCTGGACGATACAAATCAGCAGCTCCCTATCAGACGAGGCATGCATGCATTTATGCAGTGCAGACGTTCAGTTATTGGCAGTTGCTGTCACAACAGGAACACGTCTACACGTTGGAGAAATCTTGTCACACGGCAACGACGTAGCGTTTACTGCTAGAGTTCGATCAACATAGGTGCATCTTGCATTGCCTGGGGCAGACCTGCTTTATATTGTTTTGCAGCTTCAAAGGGCGCTGCTGTTGTCAGACCTCAAGCGCCTTGGCGCACCCAAAAGCTCTATAGACGCAAAGAAACGACCACCGTTCCAGCGCCATGCCCTGATATTGTTTTCACTACCCATCTCACATCAAATCGCCACTATCAAAACAGCAATAACTCTGCACCATATGAAAATGCTGACCAGGATGTGGCCCTCTAGGCTCGTCGTGTTCGGGCACCTCCCCCTCTAGATGCCAAATGCAAGAGAATGAGCATCCGCAGCTTTATGATCTAGCACCGAGAGCAAAGTGATTTATTAGACGTCGTGGGCAACCCAAACTGCTACTCTAACCCAACCAATGCAGGCCGAAGTGAGATTGCTCACATT
>NW_024016286.1:0-1948 GCF_000499745.2 Eimeria mitis | reverse complement strand
TGAGGCACGACGGCGAGCTGGTACTAGTGGTGGTGGCCCTCAACAATCCTGCTCGAGTCTGCCTCACACTCACGAACCACACATACGGTGTGCGCATCTAACGTGATAAATGACTTTTGTGGCATACGCGCGTTGGTACCATACATTGGCTAGCCTAACACAAACCATTAGTGACACCACCGTGAAATGCAATGACAAACACCAGCAATCAATACACTGCAGCAAAAAACCATAGCGTAGTGCCAACTGCCTCTGCGCACTGCCAGCAGACTCAATCACTCTCCCAAATAGCTGGCGACGGGGATTTTCCACCGCATGCAAGGCGCTGTTCCTCCGCAACAACTCTCCGTAAAGCGTACCTCCTGGCGGCGTACAGCCAAAACTCAACTTGGGTCAATAGTCGTCCCCTCAGTCACTTCCGCCCATAGTTGTTGCACTGCCTCTACACTAAGCGCAGCTCAAACGGGCACCCTCGCCCCTAGCAGTAACGCCGCCACCGCTCCACCACGCTAGCACTTTCGCGATCGGTCCCTTAACGCACCTAAACACTCTGGCAGGCCGCACATACACCACATAGGGCGGGCTATGTCCCATAACGTCTCAAGAACACTACTTATTGGCGTCCCGTCATTAGTGCTTTCACACTATGGCGTGCAAGTCCCCAGATGGCCTGATGCCAAGCTTAGTCTTTGCCACAACGCAAGCACCCAACTGTGCCGTCATAAACCCCAGGCAGTCGCAAATGTCCACACGTAAGCAAACATCAATACCTGCCGTGTAGCAGCACATCGGGAATTTTGTTCCTTTGCCAGCTCCTCTTCCCTGCAAGACTCGTCTCGCACGCCGATGAAAAAACGGTCAGTCTTCCAGCTGGCCCGACGGTTCATGCCAATGGNCCTTTTCCAGGGAACATGCAGTCTCGGCCTTGCCCGCACACCCCTGCTCTGGAATTCGAACGTACTGCCTGCTGCATGACATAGTCGAGCACTTGCGCACACATTCCGTTTGCTGTTTGCAGCACCCATCCAAAAATTATGTCCAACTCAAGACTGCCATAATGTTCTACAAGTTGTGCATCGGTCGTGCTTACCGGCTGCTGCACGAAAAGAGACCAGAGTGCACCGCCGGTTGCTGGCCTTCAGCACACTCCAGCACACTGCGCAAGCCGAGTGTTAGACCTAAATGCGTAAACAATACGAACCGCTCCTCTGAGCCCAATCACTTGCTCCCGTAGACGTGCGACGACCATCCGCATTGCCTATGGACAGGTGAGGTCTCTCCGGCCTTCCAATGACCCTCTTAATCACTCCCGGTTTTCATTGATTAAACATCCAATGTGCGGCCAAATGTGAAGGGATCTAACAACCTTGTTATACGCGTATGTCATTCACAGTCCAGCCACGTATTTCTACCCAAAATCTGACTGGGGTGCGCTCTGAAGAGAGCTCAGATGCTCTGCTGTGCTACTACACCACACGAAACGGACGCTGCTGCAATATGGTGAATATTGCAGCCACTTCCTTTTCGTCATCGACAGTCTCATCGAACCAGTGACACAATACACGACAAGCGCAATATGCCCCGAATAGAGAGAAAACTGTGTTTGGCATGCATCCAACACTCCAAACGGCTAGGCCATCCAAAGCTTATGCATACTTGCTGAAGTTCCAGTTTCGCCAAACACCGCCACCTCATCCGTTAGCCGCACCTCCACCTTGAATGACCGGCATGCATAAAGTACTGGGGGGTTCTCCAAACAAGCTATCATAACATGCAGCACGCACAGGCGAGCCGCAACGCTTCATTGAGGTACCACCACGAGGTGGAACTAATTGTGGAGCCGCTCGACATTTCCGTTCCGGTCTGCCCAACTGTTCGGAATCTTACACACGGTGTGCGCATCTAACGTGATAAATGGTGTTTGTCGCCTGAGCGCGTTTGGACGATA
>NW_024016285.1:0-1949 GCF_000499745.2 Eimeria mitis | reverse complement strand
GGCTGGAAGCAGAAGTGGAGTTTGTGGAGTGTCTAGGCAACCCTTTATATTTATATTTTATAATAAAGGAGGGGTATTTAGAGAGAGAAAAATTTATATATTATTTACGTTATTTACGTTATCTTACTCATCCTCCTTTTATTTATTTATTTAGATTTCCTATTGGTTTATACGTGCTGCAGCTGCTGCAGCACAGAACGTATAGACTCGCTCTTGCTGCTGCTGCTGATGCTGCTGTTCTGCTGCTGCAAAAGAATATACACCTGCACTGGCTCACACACGATATAGATCTATATAGAGAAGATACACAACCCCAGTAGCTGCTGCTGCAGCAGCAGCAGCAGCAGCAGCTGCAGCAGAGAAGGAAGAGGAAGGAGGAGAAGGAGAAGTGGAGGGAGTGCTGCTGCTGCTGCTGCTGCTGCGGCTGGGTGCAGACAGCTAGCTACTCCTGCACCTCTAGCAGCAGCAGCAGCAAAAGCAGCAGCAGCAGCAGCAGCAGCAGCAGCAGCAGCAGTAGCACATCCGTGCACTTGAGCGTTTGCCTGCGTACTCCTCCCATTAGCAGAAGCAGCAGCAACACCAGCAGCAGCAGCAGCAGCAGCAGCAGCAGCAACTGCTGATGCTGCTGTCTTGGCGATTCCAGCGGTGGGCGCGAAGGCTGGGGGGAGACAAACACATTCATTTTGCTGCTGCGCTGCTGCCTGCTGCAGCACATCCATCTCTTGCTGCTGCTACTGCTGCTGCTGCTGCAGCACAGACATCTCTTGCTGCTTCTGCTTCTGCAGCAGCAGCAGCAGCAGCAGCAGCAGCAAGGGCGCCCGCCAGTTCGACTGCTGCTGCTCTGCTGCAGCAGAGGAACTCACGACGCCTTGCTGCAGCACGAATACAAACAGCAGCAGCAGCAGCAGCAGCAGCACCAGCAGCACCGCTGCAGCAGCAGCAGCAGCAGCAGCATGATGGGGACAACCTGGCACAGCAGCAGGCGCTGCAGCAGCAGCTGCTGCAGCAGCTAGATGCCTTGCATGTTGCTGCTGTGCATCAGTACAACCAGCAGCGGCAGCAGCAGCAGCAGCAGCAGCGGCAGCACAATCAGCAGCAGCAGCAGCAGCAGCAGCAGCAGCAAGTTCGTCGGTTGTTGGAGCCGCATGTTCTTAGTGTTGCACAGACAGGTTTGCTGCTGAAGGCGCTGCTGCTGCTGCCTCTTCTTTCTGCTGCTGCTCCCTTTAGGGCGTTGCTGCTGCAGCAGCATCCGCTGCTGCAGCTAGCTGTTCGTTCTGTGTCTGTACACTGCAACACGTTGAGAGCAGCAGCAGCAAAAGATGCTTTGCTGCTGCTGCTGGTGATGCCTCCAACTCACCAGCAGCAAGTGCAGCAGCAGCAGCAAGTGCAGCAGCAGCTGCAGCAGCTGCTGCTGCAGCAGCAGCAGCAGCAGGCGCGAGAGCAGCGGCTGCTGATAGCCCGCTTGGTTCGACGGTTGCTGCTGATAGGGGGGGAGCTGCAGCAGCAGCAGCAGCAGCATCTGCTGCTGCTGCCTTTTTTGCTGCTAGCAAAGGATCCATACTTCGCGCAGCAGCAGGGCCTGTGGCAGCAGCTGCTGCAGCAGCAGCTTGCTGCTGCTGCTAATGGTCCTCTGCTGCTGCAGCCGCAGCAGCAGCAAGAAGCAGCAATACAGCTGGTGCTGCAGTGTATCTCCACTGCAGCACAAACTGCTTCTCAAGCTAGCAGCAGCAACAGCAGCAGCAGCAGCAGCAGCAGCAGCAGGATGAGTGTATTTGTGAACGATGCGGTGTATAGCCACCTGGGGGAGGATTGGCTGCTAGCAGCAAGTCCTGCTGCTGTTGCTGCTGTGCTGCTGCACCTCTGTCGCTTGGGGGCCCTCACTTCTTCTTTGTTTGCTGCTGCTGTTGATTCGCTGCTTGCTGCTGCTCTGCTGCAGCGGGAGCAGCAGC